>NW_010529515.1:6507-47549 GCF_000687285.1 Phaethon lepturus | reverse complement strand
ACTCTTCCCCAAGCTTGTAGCGTTGCATGGGTTAGCTGTGATCCAAGTGCAGGAGCCGGCACTTGGCCTTATTGAACCTCATACAGTTGACCTCTGCCCATCGATCCAGCCTGTCCAGATCCCTCTGCAGAGCCCTCCTACCCTCCAGCAGATCAACACTCCCACCCAGCTTGGTGTCATCTGCAAACTTACTGAGGGAGCACTCGATCCCCTCATCCAGATCATCAATGAAGATATTGAACAAGACTGGCCCCAGAACCGAGCCCGGGGGAACATCACTTGTGACCGGCCACCAACTGGATTTAACTCCATTCACCACTGTCTCTGAGCTCGGCCATCCAGCCAGTTCTTTATCCAGCAGAGTGCACCTGTCTAAGCCACGAGCTGCCACTTTCTCCAGGAGAATGCTGTGGGAGACGCTGTCAAAGGCTTTACTAAAGTCCAGGTAGACACCGTCCACAGCCTTTCCCTCATCCACCAGGCAGGTCACCTGGTCATAGAAGGAGATCAGGTTGGTCAAGCAGGACGTTCCTTTCATGACCTCATGCTGGCTGGGCCTGATCTCTTGGTTGTCCTCCACATGCCCTGTGAGTGCCCTGAAGATGAACCTCTCCATAATCTTCTCCAGTACCGAGGTCAGGCTGACAGGCCTGTAGTTCCCAGGATCCTCCCTCCAGCCCTTCTTGTAGATGGGTGTCATATTAATCCTAACAATTTATATTTTGGAAAGTTAATGGAGTTCTTGTCACATCCATTTCTATTTCATATTAGTGATACAGCACTTCTGTAATATTTGAGAAATTTTGGAGAAAATAAAAATGCAAGAGGTTCCTGTTATGGAAGATTGTTTCACAACTTCAGTGTGCTTGAATATATTATTGTTCTTCCATAGGAAATCTCTGTGGGTGCAAAGCTCCCCGAGGCTTGAAGACAGAAAGAAGTAGAGTTTTTCTGAAGTCTATGTAAGAAAATATTCTTTTCCTAAGGGGAAGGAGAGGAATTTGTATTAAAGATCAAGGGGCTTGAACCACTTGTGGATTAAATTACTATACTTATTGATGATTAAAAAAAAATGCACCTAGGAAAGAACTAAAGAACTAAAATGCATATCAGTTGGAGTATTAGTAATACCCATCTGACCTTGTAATACTAGTTAAAAGGTAGATCCAATATTCTTGTAGATTTAATTTCAGTGGTGTACCTGGGAGCACCAATAACCCTCAGCAAGAGATACAATCTCTTCTTAATCCCAGTTCTCTAAAAATTACCGCTGAAAATATTTTTAAATAAACATCCAATATTAAGATCATTGCTATGCAAAATTAATGTGCTATTAAAGCCAGACTGCCTTTGTTTTCAGAGAACACATAAAAGCCAACTTGTGACAACTTTTGGTTGTGAAAAGCCCCATGTAAGAAGTAAAGTGTTAATTTTCAATTGTCTGTCCAAATCCAGTGTGGGTACTTCTATAACTTCTATTTAAAAAATCACAATTTTCCTTTTAACTGAGTACAGTACAATTGTCTTCTTCCCCTATAAATCAAGACAGGGTATGTTGTTCAGCAGCTACCAAATTCTTATGTATGTGATTTGCATTTCACTTGCAGTCATTTCACATTCTACGCTCAGATAATCCCATAACCTAAGGTTTAGAATGCAAGCTTCAGTGCATATACATGAAGATACATTGTCTCCTCCATACATTTCCTAGGTTAACATCTAAGAAAAATGCTAAACAGCATCCACACAACAGTATTGAACATTGTGAGCCAAAGATGTCAGCAGAAATCTTTACATTGATTTCTGACAAATCTGAATTGGGCCCTTTTGGAATAATAACATGGATGACAAGAAACAAAGATAAAATTGTGACACCACTGAAATTACAAGAGTTTTGTGAGTGGTTTCATTGCAGCCTGCTTTTCACCCAAAGAATTATTTGTTTTACTTTGGTTCATTTTAGGGGAGAGGGAGAAAAGGTGGTTAATAAATTATAGTTTCTGCCATTAACAACTACTCTCAGTCTAGTTCATTTCAGCATTGGCAGAGTATGTGAAATCAAAACAGGTACTATGTAAGCATAGGTTTTAAACAATTAAAATTAATTGTGACTATAATTTAACTATAATTTAAAATCTCCTTTCTGGACACAAGGGGAAAATATATTTTCAGTTGACATCTCACAGGAATAACATTTAAATGAGGGGACAGGTTAAAGGGGAAATTTAATATAACTCCAATTCATCTCCACTAGAAAAAAATCAAAATTCCTAGTAAAATGTATTCACGGTATAAAAGTTATTAAAGGGACATTTAATAAACAGACAGTGCAACACATAACAACATAGTAAAACCAAAAAATAACTTCTTAAAAATCTCAAATGTTAATGGTGAAAAAACTAGATTAATATATAAGGTTGTCCACAAAACACTTTATCAGTGCTTGCAATAGAAGTGTTTAATACAACCAAAAACCTTAATGAAAATCTCATCTGACAACTGACCCCAGCAGAAAGAATGGTAAAAAAAGCAGGAGGGTTCATACGGTATTGTAAAACGCAACAAAAAACCACAGGAATCTATATGGTTAAATGGAATGATAACATGAGATTCTATTTCCAAATACCTCAGGAACACTGAGAACAGGTATGTTGTGTATTAACTCATTTGTCTACTTGTATATACTGTGTACAAGGAAACATACTGAACCCATATACAACTTAGATTAAAAAAAAAAAAAAAGGAAATGTTCATTAACAATAGCATTTCTTAACAATGGTGCACAGACCTAAAAGAAAATGGAATAGAAAGAGCTCAGGGGGATTCTTGTTAAACAATAGAAAATTCTGTTGGACAAATGTCCCTACAGCCAATCTGTTACCCCATTCCGTAGTGGGGGGCATGTCAGGGACATGCAAGGAACAAACATGGGAAGGAGGGTGGACTAGAACAGGCAGAGCTCCGTCCAGTCGTCAGCAGCCAGAGGAGTCCCTGTGGGAAACAGCCAAGGCAGCGCAGCCCTTGCGCTGCTTTGAGTCATGCTTGGGGTTGGTTCAGACCCAGCTGTACGGAGGGCTTGGGGAGGATGGATGATTACTTAGAGCTTGCCAGCAGCAGCTGGCACTTTAAAACACAGAATGAAGTTAAAAACTGGAGTTAAAATACTGTCTCTCTGTTCTTCTGCTTCCCTCTTTTCCTACATTATATACATAATTCATAGATATGGTAAAGTAACATTTTTGCTATTAATCCCTTGCCCATGCACACATATTCTTTCCAAAAGTTACTGAAAAAAATAGGATTTTCTGTAATGTCACAGGGTAGTTTATTACTTAGGTGAGGTGGTGTTACAAAAAAGTCACATAAAAATTGTTAATTTCATAGTGAACATGAACAAATGCCTAAATTTTCTACCTGAAATAGTGAGTATGTTCAAAATGACAACTCTTTTACATTTAGATGTTGCATTCTTCCATGTAGTTAGTATGATTTACATTTACTTGTTTACGTAGAGATGTGCTTATTATACTGATTAGAGATTTACTGTTTTATTCTTCTTAGCACCGCACTTTAGTGCCTATATAGCTGTGAGAATATGAACTAGTTTGTTTTTTTTTTTTTATGCTCGCGAATAATCAAGAAATTATTAACAAAGCTCCACTTGTAGAATTTAAATAGTGTCAGAATTTGACTTGCAGATCTCAGGACGAATTTACAAGGTTGACTGTCAGAATAGGTTTTTGGTTTTTTTTAAAACTTGTCAGCAGAGTACACTTAAGACAGAGTTAATGAGAGACAACACACAGAGAATCCAATTATATATTTTTTACAGATTGCTTATTGGAGTATAAGTATACTTTAATAGCATACACAAAGTCAAAGAGCCCACATAAGAATAGTCAAGATAATTGAGGACAAATTTATTCAGAGGATACAGAAATTAAGGCATAGACCCTTACCTTAGAAGGTGCCACCTGGAAATTACTTTTAGACTAGCTAGGACACAGGGATTACAGATGGACAAGAAGAGTGGGTGACAACAGCATTTAAGAAAGACCCAGGAAAGCAGCGTGTTGGTCTATATGAAAATAAACCCATGTACTTAAAATACTTAATGCATTTAGGATTCTGGATTAGAAAACTGTCAGAGCATATAGTCTCTTCTGTGCACTTTGGATGTCTTCCTACGGCTGTGTTGTGGTTTAGCCCCAGCCAGCAATTAAGCACCACGCAGCCGCTCACTCACTCCCCGCAGCAAGGTGGGACAGGGGAGAGAATTGGGAAAAAAAACTTGTGGCTTGAGATAAGAACAGTTTAATAGGATAGCAAGAGAGGAGGAAACAACAATGATAACAACTACAACAATAATAATAGTAATAATAAAAGAATATACAAGAACAGGTGATGCCCAATGCAGCAATTGCACACCAGCTGGTGATCGTCCCATGAACAAGCAGCGATTCCCACCCCATGGCCAACTCCAGTTTCTATACTGAGCATGACGTTATATGATATGGAATATCCCTTTGGCCAGTCTGGGACAGCTGTCCTGGCTGTGCCTCCTCCTAGTTTCTTGTGCACCTCCCCGCTGGCAGAGCATGGGAAGCTGAAAAGTCCTTGACTGAGTATAAGCACTGCAACTACTTAGCAACAACTAAACACATCAGTGTCATCAACATTATTCTCATACCAAATGCAAAGCACAGCACTATCCCAGCTATCAGGAAGGAAAAACAACTCCATCCCAGCCAAAACCAGGACAGTCTGTGAAGACACAAGTCTCTTATTTCAGTTTTACTACAGGTCATGTAAGTGCAGAGACTGTGGAAAAACAGCATTCAAGAGGTAGCTGTCCTTCTGGGAACTGGCATTTTTAATAGTTAACATTCTTCTCTTTAACAGGTGTGAAACATACTGTTATTCTCAGTCTAATTACTTAACAATTTAATTTTTTTTTGAAGTTGGAGTCCCATAAGGCAAAGAGTGTCTAGGTGCCAGTGTAGAGAAAATAATCACAGAATCACAGAATCACAGAATTATTAAGGTTGGAAAAGACCTTCAAGATCATCAAGTCCAACCATCAACACAACACTACCATGCCCACTAAACCATGTCCCGAAGTGCCATGTCCACACGTTTTTTGAACACTTCCAGTGATGGTGACTCCACCACCTCCCTGGCAGCCTGTCCCAATGCTTCACCACTCTCTTAGTGAAGAAATTTTTCCTAATATCCAATCTAAACCTCCCCTGGCGCAACTTGAGGCCATTTCCTCTCATCCTATCACTAGTTACTTGGGAGAAGAGACTAACACCCACCTCTCCACAACCCCCTTTCAGCTAGTTGTAGAGAGCGATAAGGTCTCCCCTCAGCCTTCTCTTCTCCAGACTAAACAATCCCTGTTCCCTCAGCTGCTTCTCATAAGACTTGTGCTCCAGCCCCCTCACCAGCTTCGTTGCCCTTCTTTGGACACACTCCACATCCTTCCTGTAGTGAGGGGCCCAAAACTGTCAGTTCAAAAGACAATTAATTAACCGAATGCTTGTCTCCTGGACACATATACATAGACAAACAAAGTCAGTCGTATGGAAAGTTTATTTGGTTAGTTGGTTGCTTTTTGTTGTTGTTTTTTTTACTGTTATTTTTACTTTTTGATCCCATGCAAGGGTTTTACATTAATGGTTTACTAAATCTGCAGAAGGTTACACAACTAAAAGTTTTGTGTGAGAACCTATAAAGTATACAGGTTTACATATGTAACATAGGCTTCAACCCTATGCAAGAATATCTAGATACTAATCTGTGTGAGAATACCTCCAGCAAGGTACTTACTGTTGCTTATAATGATAATACACAGAGACAGACATTTAGTGACTTCCTTTTCCGTTTGTGTCTCTACCCAAGTTCAATGAATGAGCTTCAAATAGATCTTTACTTCTTTGATATATATGTGGCCCAGTACATCATATTCTTCCTTGCCAGGCAATCTCTCACCCTGGGCTAGTCTTCCTTCTTATTTAACACATATACATACAAACTGCCTCAAGTTCTTCCATCTCAACTTTTTATTTTTATCTTTTAAAAAATTCTCACAACCTTATCAGCAAAACCCATCTCCATTATTTTAAGTTCTTCTTACCAGTTTCTCTAAGAATGAAATTGGAGATCATATATCCACTTACCATTCAGGTCATATTATAGTACTATTCTCAGGAACAAGGTTAGCATGATGAATAAATATAAAAGTTCTAAGAAAATAAGTCACTATTAATGAGACTGTTCATTAGTAATGATAATGGTGAATATGACAATGAATTGGTTTGTTTTCAATCTATGTATATATTTGTCTACTTTGGCTATTGCAGAGACAGTAGCTTTTTAATAACTATCTTACAAGCCTGCAGTGATCCTAAGGAAAATATACTTTGTATTGCCAATATTAAAATTATACGCAGGGTGCTTGATTAATTGATAAAGATGCTACAGCGTCACAAATGATTGACCATTTGGTGGAAACGTCCAAAGATCAATCAGCTTTTGAAACCACAGTACAGATCACACCTGAAAGAAACTCACTGCAGAGTGTTCAGCTACTGGTTTGCTAATTACTGGAATGTGTAAGTGAAAGACAAAATTAATCACATATGCATTAATTTTTGGTATGATATTACCAATAACAAGGATACCATGTCTAAGTGCATGGAAAAATAAACTTGGAAAAATCATGGAAACTGAGAGAGTGAAATGTTTGTAAAATGCTAAGGCCACAAGCTAAAGGGTTTTGCTGTTATTTATAAGGTTTTCAGAATAAAAGCAATGAAAAATTGTTAGAAGTACGGCTAGAATGACTGTTGAAATTTCTGAAATTTCACATGCATTAGAAAGGTAACTCTGTCCTGGCAGAATCACAGTGGGGTGATTAGGGTTCCTAGGTCTGAACAGTTCAAAAGATCATAAAAACATAGAATCATAGAATAGTTTAGGTTGGAAAAGACCTTTAAGATCATCGAATCCAACCGCAAATACAGCACTGTCAAGTCAATCACTAAACCATGTCCCTATGCATCGCATCTATAGGTCTTTTAAATACCTCCAGTGATGGTGACTCAACCACTTGCCTGGGCAGCCTGCTCCAATGCTTGATGACCCTATCGGTGAAGAAATTTTTCCGAAGATCCAGTCTAAACCTCCTCTGGCATAACTTGAGGCCATTTCCACTTGTTCTATCACCTGTTACTAGGGAGAAGACACCAACACCCACCTCACCACAACGTCCTTTCAGATAGTTGTAAGAAAGCAGTAAGGTCTCCTCTTCTCCAGGCTAAATGACCCCAGTTCCCTCAGCAGCTCCTCATAAGACTTGTGCTCTAGACCCCTCACCAGCTTCCTTGCCCTTCTTTGGACATGTGCTAGCAACACAACGTCTTCCTTGTAGTGAGGAGCCCAAAACTGAACACAGTACTCAAGGTGCAGCCTCACCAGTGCCGAGTACAGGGGCACAATCACTTCCCTAGTCCTGCTGGCCACACTATTTCTGATACAGGCCAGGATGCTGTTGGCCTTCTTGGCCACCTGGGCACACTGCCGGCTCACATTCACCTGCCTGTTGACACATCGCCCCCAGGTCCCTTTCCGCCGGGTGTCTCTCCAGCCACTTCTCCCCAAGCCTGTAGCGTTGCACGGGGTTGTTGTGGCTCAAGTGCAAGACCCGGCACTTGGCCTTGTTGAACATTACACAGTTGGCTTTTACATAATGATCCAGCCTGTCCAGATCCCTCTGCAGAGCCTTCCTGCCCTTGAGCAGATCAACGCTCCCGCCCAACTTAGTGTCATCTACAAACTTACTTATGTATCATAAACTCTGATAAATGGGCATGTGTTACCTCAAATTACCTCAGACATACTATTCACTGCAGAAACCAGAAGCTCAATTTCTTCTCAATCAGAAGCCTACTAACTGAACCTACTGCTAAATAGAAAAAAAGTACCACAGGCTCATCAAGAGCCACAAGTGGCACTGAGAGATTCAGCCCAAGTTGCTAAGGCCTCCCCCCAAGCAAGTATGTCTTGGACATAACTAACTGGGGCAATATAAAACAGGGGAAAGGCGTAGTAGAACATTTAAATAGGTAAGATATTTCAGGTTCTAGTGCTCTAGCTTATCTGAGTCAAGATGAATTTGAGATGGCTTGTAACTAGTGTACAATCAATATTCCCAGAATATCAGCTGTATGTGTTTTAAACTAAGACCTGGATAAAATTCAGAAATCTGTAACAATTATTTATAAAATATTTATAGGTTAATAATGAATTACTTCAATGAATAGCCAACTATTAAAATGTAAAATGAGATCTAACTCAGATGGTTCCACTTTATGATGCCATGGAATTTTTTTTTTCCAGAAATTAAAGTTACAACGTAGGTGTTGATTTGTTAGTTTAGAATTAACTTCTTTTGTTTAAAAATGTGTTCTAAGTAGCCAAGGATTTAATTATTGCCATTTTTTGTAGAATATAGTGTTGTGTTTATTTCAAAAATACATGCTATCTGCACTTCTTGAAAGGTTTTAGTGAAGACATATGTTTTGCTTCAATGTTTTGACATAAAGATAGTAGCGCGTTAATTAATTACAAATTGCATATTTGTTGTGAGAAAGTTGCTCTGCTAAATTAAAAACCTAGGGCCTTTATCATGTCAATCATAATAGGATTGCTGTGCAGAAACAATTTAAAATATTAGGATCACTGACTATTAACATTTGTTTCTGGTACATTGTCTTTAAATGCCTCTACTATTTGTTATATATATGATATAAAATAAGGAACAGGTTTATCAGCTGGTTTAAATCATGTAATTACATTGGTTCTAGACCAGTCTATAAGCCTTCCTTCCTCCAGATTTTCTTCCTTGTCTCTGGGGTCCAGGCTTTCCAAAGAACAGTCTTCCTGATAAAGGTTGAGGCAAAGGCGGCTGTCAGTACCTCAGCCCTTTCCATGCACTGTGTCACCAGGGCCCCTGCCCCACTCAGTAAGTATTTGCACTACTTATCATTTTGCTGTTTATATACTTACAGAAGTACTTTATGTACTAGAGAAGCCTTTTTGTACTCGACATCCCCTGCCAGATTCAGCTCCAACATTAATGTTTAACTTGGCTTTAACGGAATTACTTTAATCAAATAAGTAATACTTTTATGTTACTGGCATAGAAATTCTCTAAAGCTTTATGAAAAATACGTGGATTAAAGTCATGTAATATTGAGCAATAAAATTCCCTACCAGCTTCTATTTAATCCTCAGGTGGTCAAAGCAACCATTTCTGTAATCATTCTATGTTTTGGTTGAAGAAGCTGCTGAAATGGCAACAGATTCAGGATCTGGTCCATACTGAAAAATGTAAGTTCTTGCTACATACAGAACTGCCCACTGATCTGTTTACAGTTGGAATTACAGGAAAGGAGCACCTGGTAGTCATGAGATATATTTCAAAAGGTTAATTATTAGCTAAATCCAACCATAAATTTTTGTAAAGGTAAAGGAACAATGCATAGCCATGAGAAATGTTCTGTGGAAAATGACAGTGTTCATTATCTACTCCAGGTCAATTTGCATTACACTTAACCTGAGGAAATGAAAATGGCATAGGAAATTAGTGGTGGATGCTGAACATGATCCTGTCATCAAAACTCTTGGTTGGAAAGACGGAGCACCTCTTACTCAGTATAATGTTGGTGATATGTATGTTCTGTTGGATACTGCCACTGGTATCATTTCACATGCATAATCTTAGTAGGAATCACAAATTGTTTTATTATGTTACATATTGAAATGGGCATTAGAGTCTATTGTCAATTTTTTTGTTATATTTAATGAGCATCTTTACATTTTTCTAATGTAATAGCTAATTATACTTTTCAACCTCTCTTCTGAAGTAGCCCTGAAGCTCAATTTTAAGTATGTGTTGAAGTTCCTTTGATTCCAATGACCTCTGCATCACTCTAAATACACTTAATGCAGCAGAAATTATCTCCTTTTCTCTGCTGATGGCATAAAAGTTGCAGTTTTTGTAATGTTCATAGTGTGTTTTTTGCATATACTTATTAGTGTTCTTATTAGTGGATATGCTGATGTAATTCTATTAATTGTGTATGGGCAATGCAAGGTACTGTTACAGTTTTACAGGCCATTAGGGGTTTAATTCTGCTAAATCCTGGAGACCCAGAAGAGATAAAGCTTAGAATAGAGGGAGGGAGGTATATTTTAACTGATACTTCATAATACAGCATGTACTGAATACAAAATTTGCATCATCACCCTCTAACACCTAGAAATCTTGTGTGTTTTCTCAATCTTTGTTTGAAATAAAGTTTTAGAAGTTCTCATCTGCAATCTACTTTGTTTTAAGACAATTGGATTTGGGGTCTATTCTTAGTAAGTGAACCATGAAGTCTCTACATTGCCTGAAACAGCTTTGTTTGTTGCTCTAGGCAGGTTTTTTTATATATATACATATATTCATTTGTTTGTTTGTTTGTTTATTATTTTGTGGGGAGGAGATGAAATTATAATTAATATTTCACTTCCCCAGAATTGTGGTAGCTGTAACCACACAGAACTGGAAAAGTTTCTGATTCAGAAGTTGATTTAAGATATATTCTTTTCCTTTGTAAGAGTCTATAAAAAAAAGTGTTATGTTCATGCTGAAGGTACATAAGTAAAACATTATTTACTTTATTTCTAAAAGGTAGAAAAATAAAATCTCATCTTCCTTGTAAGTACATGTTATTTAATGTAGAGAAGAGGAGTATGAGTTTTGGCAGTTAAAGATCTAATGTACTATTAATACAGACCAGTAAAACTTCCCCAAAAGTCAATGAGGTTTATGCAGTTAGTAATTCAGTTCTAAGATGTTTGCCTTTTTTTTGGTAAGTGTTTTTACTTCTTTAGATTCGTGAGGTCCTCTGTTGCACTCATGAGGTTGCAATGGCTCTACAGTGGCACCACCTCTCAAACGTTTTAGATTGTAGCTGGATCCAGTCTGAGAACTGGTCGTGTTGTATCTGTGAAAGCTTGTGTGTATGAGAAGAAAAGATAAAAAACACGAGCAAAGCTCTAAAACTTTTTATAAAGTGTACTGAAGTTGCAGAAACATGTAGCTGTGAGTCAGGCCATTTCAAACTGCACTACAGACCTGAAATAAATCCCTCATCTAAGGCTAGTTACTTTGTCCATCAGGACCATAATGGGACAAAACTCCTATCTATAACTATATTGTTTAATCTTTTCTATAATAGTACTCATATCTCCTTTATCATCATAAGGTTAGCAGAAGTGCATGGGAATCTCATTTAAGGCATTTTCATTTGAGATAGCAACCCTCGTTGGTCTTTTGGACATTAATAGGTGCTTTAAGGACAGAATTCACTTCCTCAAATAGATATCTAAAGTAGGTCAGATGAATCATACACTCTGTGTACCTTTTTCCCTTTGTTGTCTATAAATCCTCAGATGGTTATAGTGTAGTTAAAAAGGAAATGTATCCCATTCAGCATATCCATTTCAGCTCTGAGCTGATGTAAAACTGACAAGGATCTGCCTACATGAGCTTCGATCCTGAATAAACTGAGTTGTCTGTTACAGAGTCATAGAAGAGGGTTGTGAAAGAACGTGGAGATGGCATCTTAGTCTACTTCTTCTAGCCTAATGAAGGTTTAATATACCTATAACATTCCTGACATGTTTATTTAGCCTGCTTTAAAAATTATCCTATTGTGGTTATTCACGAGAGAACTTCCCAGTTTTCCCGAAAAGCTTGTTGTCCCTGTGCTTTACTATCCTTATTAATAGAAATTTGTTTGTCTTGCTACACTTTAAGACCCTTGCTTTTGACTCTAATCTTCAAGGATAGGACCTAGACAACAGTTTATCTTCTTCCTCCCTGCAACAACTTTTATATGTGTTTGAAGACTCCCTCCTTTTACTATTTTTTCTGAAGATTAGTCCCAGTACTTTTAATTTTTTCTTGTAGGTGATGTTTCTTAAATCCTTAAACCATAAATTTCAAGAAGACTTGTCTCAAGTGAAGAAAGAAATCTCTCCTAAAGTCATAATGAACAATGCAGTTCTGAACTCTTCTTTACCTGGGATGACAAATATATAAAGGATCTGTATCTCAGGAAAACAATCAGGTGAAACTTTCTTCTCTTCTTGTGAAGTAGTTTCTTGCCTCAGATTGAAGGGGAAAAAGAAGTTATGTAAAAGTTCCCAGTACATATTCTGTCAATCATGGGTAAATTCAAAGAAAGTTTATAGAAAAATTGTGCTATTCCTACAAAAAATAAAAAATCATCTTGAAGAAACCTTTGACTTCTTGCCATTTTCAGCCACTGCTTGGAATCAGCATTTATAAGCACTATTAACAGAAAAAAAAAATTACAGACTCTTTGATTTTACTTAGATGCTGCCTGTTTAAAAGTAAGAATTTCAATAGATGGACAGTAAGCTCTTCTTTAATCTTTTGTTTGTTTGTTTGTTTGTTTTTTATTTCTTTTTTCAGTTATGTATAGTCTGCAGCATACCGGGATATGTTCACAGAATCATAACTCATAAGTTCTACTGTAATGTCATTGCTTAAATAACAACTATAATGACCATTAAAATGGATGTCCATGTCCATGGTGGGGGATTGGACTAGATGAACTTTGAAGGTCCCTTCTAACCCAAGCCATTCTATGATTCTATGAAAATGTCCCTCCCTGTAAGGATATCTGCATCATATACAGAAGTTTAATCCATCTGCTCTGAAAGGTCCAAGATGTCTATTGACAGATAGATTAGGATCTCTCCTAGTGCTTTTTTATCTTTACCATTAAACAGGTTTCCCCAATGTTTTTCTTGCTGCACTAAAGTATGGATTCTCTTTTTGTCTACCCTGGACCAAACATTCATTCAATTTCTCTTTGTAAGAGTCTTTTATGGACTTGAAGTCTGTCATCATGTTTCTTCTCTTTAAAATAACAGTAGTTATGATCAGGATAGCACACAACCTTTTTGGTGGTTTTGACGAAATCTCCTGTACTTGAGATTTGGGCATTTGTTAGTCTTGGGCATTTCAAAGTGCAACTGAGCAGTGAAATCCTACAATGGAAGAAGGCACAGAGGAGATGAGCAAAGGTGATGTCTTCATGAAGCTCAGGGAAAATACAGGGAATGACCACAGCTGTTGGAAAGAAGGCTGAACTTAGCACAAAGGGTGGCCTATGTCTTAGCTAAACAGTTTTATCAGCTGTGTGATTCAACTGGTTGTGTAAATGGCCTTCCCTGAATTAATCTAAAAAAGTGATATTTTCCTGAGCTAGCTTGACCAGCCAACACAGGGGAGGTATAGAAGTAGCTCATCCCAACAAAAAGTGTAAAAACTGAGCAACCAACAAAATCATCTTTGAAGAGGGCAACAGGACTGAGTTGGCTTTAACCCGTGTATTCCTTTCAGGAAATTGAAGACACCCAGCGTGGTGATGGGAAGTATACAGAGACTGGAGATGGGAATCAAATGTATGTTATGATCCAACTGTATACTGCAATTGCTGTACAATGCATGCATTGCGATTTCAGTATGTTGCTGTATCACTCAAATCAAAATCCCATGTAACATCAAATATCTTCAAATAAGTAAATTTGATATTAAAATATTAACCTTTTCTCATGTGGAATATCTATGTGATGGGTTGACCCTGGCTGGGTGCCAGGTGCCCACCAAACTGCTCTCACACTTCCCCTCCTCAGCAGGACAGGGGAAGAAAATAAGATTAAGAACCCGTGGGTTGAAATAAAGGCAGTTTAAAGAAAAAAACAAAGGCCACATGCATAAGCAAAGAAAAAACAAAAGATTATTCTCTACTTCCCATCAGCAGGTGATGTCCAGCCACCTCCTGAGAAACAGGGCCTCTAGTTGTATAACAGTTGCTCTGGGAGATAAATGCCTTAATACTTAATGCCTTTCCCCCTCCACTCTTTTCTCAGTTTTTATTATTCATTATGACATCATATGGTATGGAATATCCCTTTGGTCTGTTTGGATCAGCTGTCCTGTCTGTGCCCCCTCCCAAACTCTTGCCTCTTGCCCTTCATCAGCCTACTGACCTTTGGGAGGGTGTGTGGGGGTGTCGTGGATTGGATAGACAGCCTTGATGCTGTGTGAGCACTGAGCAGCAGTAGCCAAAACACTGGTATGTTACGAAACCTGTTAGAACTACAGATACAAAGCACTATATGGGCTGCTATGAGGAAAGTTAACTCCATCCCAGGCAGATCTAGTACAGTCTGAAAGAACCTGGTCAGACAGTATTGCATTGTGACACATACAAACTGAAGAATTAAAAGATACTTTGTATTGTCACATTACTAATGAGATTTAATTATGTCTAATGGACAGGATTTAAGTATTCTGTTATTTATCTAAAACCACAGCATTGGTTTCTCACTAAGCCAGCCATTGATTGGACATAAGGATTATTACTGAGTCATTCTCATCTAATTTATCTTTCCTTGTTCTAATTGTCATATTTTGATAGAATACAAAAGTTTGAAGTTCTATATGGAGGAGGCTTCTGAGTTTATATTAGGAGTGATATAGGTATTCAGGAAAATAATACTCTTATAAGTCAGAAGGTGCCAGGCAGATTATATTGGAAATGAGTTCTGGATCAGACCAGAGAGTTAGACAAAATGAGAAATACAAGATTTGCAGCAAAAAATGGTAGAAAACTATCTGTGAGCATTAAAAACATGTAATTGATAATATATTGTGTGATACAAAGTTTGCAAGAAGTATTATGTTTACATCAAAATCACTTGCCAGCCTTTTGCAAGAAACAATTTGGCTGATAAATAAGAAGAAAATGAAATGAGGAAACGGATCGACAGGAAAGAAAGGAGCTGCAAACAAGTGAATGTTAACTGGAAATATTGAAGAATGTGCTAAGAAAAAAAATAAAACAAAAAAGTTAATGATGTCTAAATGCAATGAGAGAATGAAAAAATTAAAGAGAAAACTAAGAAGAAAATTAACGAGTAGAAAAACGGGGAGATAAAAATATAGTTAAAATATCCAAAAGCCTAAGAAAAAAAGAAGGAAAAAAACAAATATGCTGAAAGAACTAAATGGAGAACACAAGGCATCACAAAAAACAACTATGAATGTAAAAGAAACTACCAGCAAGGTGATGAGGCTGAAAAAGTAAGAGACTGAAAGATCTTGAGAGATGTTTATATTTTATGATGCATCTGGAGATTGACATTGACCATTACCTTCTGGATGCAACCATCCAAGCAATTCCTGATCCACCCAACAGTCCACCCATCAAATCCATCTTTCTCCAATTTAGAGAGAAGGATGTTGTGGGGGACCGTGTGAAAGGCCTTTCAGGAGTCCTGGTAGATGACATCCATAGTTCTTCCCTTGTCCACTGATATAGCCACTTTATCATAGAATGCCACTAGGTTAGTCAGGTAGGACTTATCCTGGGGGGAGCCATGCTGGCTGTCTCAAATCACCTCCCTGCCCTCCATGTGCCTTAGCACAGCTTCTAGGAGAACCCATTCCATGATCTTCCCAGCCCCAGCGGTGAGGCTGACAGGGCAGTTGCTCCCAGGGTCCTCCTTGTTACTCTTTTAAAAAATGGGTGCAATGTTACCCTTTTTCCAGTCTCCAGGGACTTCACCTGACTGACAGGACTTTTCAAGTATCATGGAGAGTGGCTTGAGAACTACATCAGCCAATTCCCTCAGGACTCTGGGATGCATCTTATGAGGTCCCATAGACTATGTTCAGGTTCCTCAGGGGGTCTCAAACATGATCTTCTCTTTCAGTGGGAGGGACTCTGCTCCTCCAGTCCCCATCTTGCAGGCCATCCACTCAAGAGGTGTGGGAAGAGATACTGCCAGTGAAGACCGAGGCAAAGAAGTCATTTAGTACCTCAGCCTTCTCCTTATCTGTTTTTACCAGTTTGCCAGGCTTGGCCTTCCTGATCCCATCCCTACACAACCAGTCAGCATCTCTGTACTCACCCCAGGATACCTGTGCCTGCTTCCACTGCCTGTGCATTTCCTCTTGCCCTTTACTTTGACCAGCAGGTCTCCACTCAGCTGTGCTGGTCTCTTGTCTTCCTTTCCTGATTTCTTGCACCTTGGGATCAGGAGCTGTAGCATTTTATAGAAAACACCCTTAAAGATCTGCCAGCTCTTTTCTGTCCCCTTATCCCCTAGGGCAGTTTCCTGGGAGGTCCTATTGACTAATGCCCTGAAGAGCTGGATGTTTGCTTTCCTAAAATTCAGGTTCCTGACATTACTTTTCACCTGTATTCGATATCCCTCAGGACTGCGAACTCCACCAGTGCATGATCACGGCAGCCCAAGCTGCCTCCAATCTTGATGTCACCAATTAGCTCACGTGTGTTGGTGACCAACAGGGCCAGTATCACATCCCCTCTGGTAGGGCTGTCTATTACCTGCCACAGGAAGTCATGCTCCATGCACTCCAGAAGTCTCCTGGATTGCCTACAGCTCACTGTGCTTCTGTTCCAGCAGATGTCGGGGTGGTTGAAGTCTCCCAGCAGGACAAGAGCCTGTGAGTGCAATGCCTCCTGTAGCTGGACTGAGAAGACTTCATCAATGCGCTCCCCTTGATCGGGTAGCCTGTAGTAGACACCAGCCACAAGGTCCCCTTTCTTGCCTCGGTCCCTGATTCTTACCCATAAGATTTTGACCTGCTCGTGGCTATTCTTCAGAGAGTATAACAATTTTGTGTTGTTTCTCCAAAGCTAATGAATAGCTGGGATACTGGAATGCTGAATCAAAGGACACATTTAACTCAGAAGATGTCAAGAATAAAATATGGTACATTATTACTCTCTTAGGTTCAGAGTGCTGCTGGTTGGAAAGAAAGCAGTGAAGCCAAAAAATCCCTTGGCCAGTTTTCCTATCAATAATGTAGTTTCCTTTTTCTTCTTTTATACTTCAGACCTAATCCAATGCTTAAAAAAAAAAAAAAAAGATTATTTTTCATTAACAATATAATCATAAATATTATCCTATATTATTCAAGATATTGCTTGTTATTCCACATTCTTTTTGCAGCTGTTGAACATTTGTGAAAATGTTTCCAGTTCCAAGTCTCACAGATAATTAACACGAGTGAATATTTGTTCTAAAAATCTTACCAGAGTGTATAAATTATTTACTATTCATTATTCACTGTTCAACATTTGTTATTCATTATTCGTTCACGTACTACAGCGATGAGTTGTTCCATTATAAGAATATAAATGGATAGATGCTATAGCTTAAATAGTTTCAGTCCTTCAATTAGATAGAAAAAATAATATCATGATGATGTAGATGACTAATCACACATCATTAATATTGAACAGTGAATAGTCTAAATTAACATTTTGGAAACAGCCTGTAGACCAGAAGTTGTTTGTCCGAACCCTTTGTCCAATACTTACAAATAACTACACATCAGGATTGGCTTCTGAATGACTCATGAGCAGAAAACAAGGCTAAAGGCCAGTTTCAAAGCCCTTCAAAATCAATGGAAAGATCCTTAGCAGCTTCAAATCACCTTTGGATAAGTTCTCCAAATGTGCAATCAGTATTATTTACAGTAAGTATTCCAGCCACACAGTGTTTCATCATACATGGTTAATAAGAATTTTGTCCTTTAGGGGAAAAGATAAAAGATGTTATATTTCCTCCCAAAGATATCATTTAGCAAAACTCTTGCACGGCATCTTTTTCCTTATACCTTTCCTGTCCACTTATGCTAAAAAAAAATTTTAAAAAAAGGAAAAAAAATGAGAGCTGTGCTACCATGGAGGAAAAAAAAAAAACCTCTGTCTTTTTAAAAACAAAGAGAAAACAAGACATTTTTGCTTATGTAACACTGAAAATAAAACCATGACATTTTAAAAGAGCATCTAACACCTGTGCATTCATCATTATCCACAGGATTGGGTATGGCTAGTTTAGTCTGGATGCGATTTGCATAGTCGAGCAGTGAAAGTAGTTCACTGGTTTTGATCTTTCCTTACTCTGAGACAAACATGTCAATTACAGTTTGTTTTGTTGAAGCCAAAACTGTGGTGCTTTGCATTGTTTAGTACAGTAAACACTGAAAGAATTTGATGTTTGTTCTGAAGAGCTTATGATCTAATTGATCTTCACATGAGGCAAATGAAAAGGTCTTGCACTGAAGCTTATGGAACTCCTACACTGATTAGAGTCCAATTCAAGATCTATGATGAAAGCTTTCCTTTTGATCTGTACACCAAAAAGATTATTCAGAAGCAGGGTGATATCTAAGAGACTAAGTGTTTGTGCTAAACTGTGTCAACAACTTTTCTTTAAAGCTTAGAGAAAATGCAATAGTGGATAGGATTCATCCTCAAGCACCAGCAACAGCTTTGGATGTTTTGTATATTGTCTATTTAAAGCACAGAGCAGCAGAAAAGCACAAATTAATAGCAACTGCCAAAAGATTTAAAACAAAACTTGAGAACTTAAGTACCTGACAATCTTTTGATGACGTCCCAGTTTCTTAATAGATAACCATGTAGTACTTCCTATAGTTAACATAAATCATAGTATTACCAAGAAACATTTTTTTTTCCCACTCTTGCTTCCACCTTTTTCAAAACATGGTGATTCATGAAGCAGTTCTTGAATTTCATTAAGATGATCATGCATTGGTTAGGAGCTGGCCTCATTAAATAAAAATGACCTATTCTTATAGAAATGAACTTAATTTACCAAGCTCATGATTTTCTTCTGAAATCAAAAGAAGTTACTAGCGGAAGACAAACTCCTGCAGTGAATGTCAAAGCTTTTGTTCAGATTTCCTTTTTAAGCTGATCACACTGTTAGGGCTCATCAGAATTGGTTTCCAAGTTACTTTTTATATTCAGTTCTCCATCAAGTAGGAATCAGGAACAATCACCAATGGGAATACAATGCAAACCTATATTTTTTTCTAATACTTGCTGAAACTTCAGAGCAGAGCCTTGAAAATATTTTAGATTGATCTGAAACTAAAAAAACAGTCAGGGTCATTCAACCAAAAGACAGGCAGGTAGCAGGTCAGTGTAAGAAAAATACTGTTTTTATGTGTTCACAAGACCGTTTTGATACTTATTCATTATCTCAAATATCCACCTATTTTTACGCGGCAGTTTGCTGAGAAAGCAGGACAAACGGTATGAAATAAAATTAGTGTACAGCCAAGCTCCTTTGTAGCCTTTAACAATATGATTATTTTAGATCGACGTTTAATTCATAAGGCTAGAGCAGCCACTGTATTCTCATGTAAAACTGATCCTTGGGGAAAGTACATGTTTTCACCTTAAAGTGAAAAGGCAAGAGGGTGCATTAGTAACAACTGTAGGAGTCATAGACTAGACTATACCGTTTTGAAGAGTAAGGGTCTATTAACAGGCTAGAATATGACAGGCTTGTGCTGCAGTCTATAGAAGATTTCAAAGGAAGAAAAAGCTGCTTTTACTCCAGTTGCCTCACTTGTCCACTTTTAATCATTAATGTAAAAAACATGTTTGAAGTAATGCATAGAAGTAGTGATACCAGAATACTTCAGTAAATTCACCTGTGCTTTGTATACATAAACTTTAAATTCTCCCTCAAGTGATAAAGAATGATAAAAATGAAGTAAAAGAGATATTTTATCAGACGATGAAAAAATAACCCTCATTTAGAAACTTCAGGGTGAGTAAGCTATTGTTTTTGAGACTAGAATGTCCTTTGAGATATTTTTCTTGTGTAACTGATAGATATTTAAGAGCATCAAATCACAGTTTTATTAATTTTATTGATTTGCTTCTTGACTTAAGAACATAAGAGTTTAATTTATGACCTTGTTACATGGGGGACAGGAACTGAGACAGTAGGAAGAACCTTATGAAACAGCAAGATACCTGGAATTCATCCTGAAATATTAATTATACATCTGGCAGTACAAAAAGCCTGATTCATAGTCCATTGAAATAAATTAATTATGTATCTGGCAGACTCCAAAATCCGCTGAAGCCAAAGGAAGTCTTAGGAGTCTTTGAGTCCATTGGGCTCTGGATCAAACTGCAGGAGGACCAGCAGAACTAGCCAGAGAGGAGCAGATCACCAGCCCTGCTGGGAGCAAAGCACCCTCAGACCAAGGAGACAAAAGCAGCAGGTGGCAGTGTGTAAACACCCTCAGGCCCTCAGAAATGTGTCTCTAACACAGGATAGAAGGGGAGGGGGTCTGCCTCCCACTGAATTTGTAAGTGACCTATGTATTTTCATTCTCTGTAAATCTCAGTGAGCAGTGGTTAAGGATTTTGAAACAAAGAGCATCCTGGTGAAAGTATAAAGGTACGAAACCTCATCTTAGTTATTTTCAGCAGGAGTTTCCTCAACCACGTATCCTCCAAAACTCTCATCGGGGCTCTCCTTAGGGCTCCTGAACAGTAAACAGACAGTTTAGCCTGACTTGAATGATGACTCCTAAAAGCTGAATGTCTTTCCTGTTACAGGAAGGCATGGTCAGGTTATTGAGAAGCTCATAGCAGACTGGAGAAGGCCTTTTTGCAGAGACCTCTTGATGTGTTTGAGTCACCCTAATCATTGTAACCTGTTTGGCTATTGTTAAAACACATTTCGAAAGCTAAAATTTAAATTTGCTGGGCGCTCCTGGGGGGTGAAGTGGAGGTTAGAATTAGAAATGCTTGAGACAGAAGAAAACAACAAGAGAATTAAAATGAGCACAAATGCAACCAGTGCTTTCCTGCTTGTGCACTGCTTGCACATAATTCACTGCCTTTACTGAATAATGAGCAAAGAAGCTCCTTTGCTCTGTGCCTCTGAAAGTCAAATGGAGATTTTCCTTTTTTAACACTGTTTTAACTGAAGTGAAGAACAATATGTTGTCTTTCAGTATGCAGCCTCTGAGGCATTTGCAGAACAGGGAAAGTACTGGAAACTTGAGTAGCGTTTCATTCAGTGGCCACAATGTATAAAGACTGTTTTCTGTTGCTTTTTTTTTCCTTTTGTGTGTGTGTGTCTTTATATAGGTAGGAGACACACAGACATACCTACACATAGTCATTTTTTATGTCTACACATTGATACATTCTGAGAAGGGACAGTTATAAAACCTTAAAATATACATGTATAAATATAGGAGAACAGAACAAAATTAACAATCAAAACAGATCATAAGCATCCCTGATTTCACAGTGTACTGGTTTTGGCTGAGAAAGAGTTAATTTTCTTCATGGTAGCTTGTCTGGGTCTGTCTTTTGGATTTGTGATGATGTCATGCTAAGCAGTAAAAGCCGGGGGAAAAAGTAGGATGGGGGGATTGGGGAAGAAGTAGGAGGGGGGGATTTTCGGAGTGATGGTGTTTGTCTTCCTAAGTAACTGTTATGTGTGATGGAGCCCTGCTTTCCTGGAGATGGCCCTAAACACCTGCCTGCCAAAGGGAAATAATGAATGAATTCCTTATTTTGATTTGCTTGTGTGTGCAGCTTTTGCTTTATGTATTGAAGTATCTCTATCCCAACCCATGAGTTTTCTCATTTCACCCTTCTGATTCTCTCCCCCATCCCAGTGGAGGGGATCAAGCAAGTGGCTGTGTGGGGCTAAGCTGCCTACTGGGGTTAAAACCCTAGTGCAGAAAGTAGAACTAGATTAAATTGATATAGTATCAGAGAATCACAGAATCATTAAGGTTGGAAAAGACCTTCAAGATCATCAAATCCAACCATCAATGCAACACCACCATGCCCACTAAACCATGTCCCCAAGTGCCACATCCACACATTTTTTGAACACTTCCAGTGATGATGACTCCACCACCTCCCTGGGCAGCCGGTTCCAGCGCTTGACCACTCTCAGTGAAGAAATTTTTCCTAACATGTAGTCTGAACCTCCCCTGGCACAACTTGAGGCCATTTCCTCTCGTCCTATCACTAGTTACTTGGGAGAAGAGACCAATATAATGCTATATGTCCCTGTGCCTCCCTTATCCATGGAAAAACAGTGGGCCACAACTTTACTAAGGACGACTATGATCCTGGCAACCCTCTCACCTTTTTATACAACAGCAGCAGCATAAATGAAGGGAAAACAACTATTCTCATAAATGGGAGGGATGGAGCTGGATTGCTCAGTACCCTCTTCAAGCAACAAAAGCTTATGAGACGTCCCTTTAATTTCATGGTAGAGATCAGATATTTCTTACAATGTTATACACATAGCATTGTGAAATAAAAAAAAAAGAAAGAAAAAAAAGAAAAAAAAAAGAAAAAAACAGTTGTAAGGTTCATCCCAAAAATTATGAAAAATAGGAAGCTTCCAGGAAGATTTGTAACAGTGGAACAGTGTAAGAAAAATTGATGGAGATCAACCATGACCACAAGAAGATTGGGACATTACTAAAAGGAAAAACTATAGTAATTACTATTTAGGATATTTGTTCTGTGTTTCTGGAGATGGATAATTTCTGTTTTGTCTTAAGAAAAATAAAAAATTAAATATGCTGTAGTGTTGATTCTGGTTTGTGAAGGTTTTGTTTTTGGATTGGTTTTTTTGTATGTGTGTGGTGGTACAAATTAATCATCCTATATGATTGTATGCTAAATCTCATTATTGGAAGTATTACAAATGTTCAAATGGAAACTTTCTTTGCTGAATAAAGGTTGCATTAGAAACTTACAAAAATAAAAAATATATTGGGAGAAAAAACTGTTGTGGTATTGTGGGTTTTTATTAAAACAATAATATTTAGAATATTTTCCCCACACAATGTATGGAGATATTACACACACATGAATTATCATAACTACTTCAGTTTTATAATGCTACTTGTTTAAAAATAAGTACATAGAAATTGTCATACTTCTATAGTTTTCATTCGAATATGATGAAACAGACTCAGATTTCTGAAATTTTAAAAAATATGGTCTGAGCAGATTTACCTACTGCTTATATAACAGGAGACTGTTATAGACTTTTATCTTTGTTACTATTATTAATCCGTGACATAACTTCATATAAATAAATGAAATTGGATTACATCAGAATGGAATGAATACAATGATAATGTTATTTACTTGCACCTGAAGACTACAACTGTTAATGCCTCTGAGGGTAAAATTAAACATAACTTGAGGAATGTTTTCAGAAGGCTCTTAGCTGAATCAATAATGTTATAAGCATAAAGGTCCTCATGTTCTGTTTTAGATCTCCCCCCAATACTAATTCTTGAAATTTTCCATATGAGAACAATGTATAAAAAATGACTAAGAGGCAGTGGACAGTACATCTATGAAATGTTTTTTCTTTATAGATCTGTGTCATTAATTTTAACATTTTCTGAAACAGATCATGACATTGCTCTGCTCAGTACTGCTTAGGCTGTTATAGGATGACTTCTATATATTTTATAAAAAAAGATATTTTAAAAAATCTGAATGCAAAACCATGGGTTCTCACTTCTCTTGGAAACAGACCAAAGTTTAAAATCCAAGGATTTTATGCTAAAATACTGTGTTCTAATTATCCATTAATTATATCACCTTATTATTCACTATATTTTATGACTGTTGCTTCATTTTTTCATTATACATGTTATGAACTAACACAGAAAAATAGAAATACCTTAATACCAAGAGAAATATAAAATCTATTAAAGAACTAACTTAGAAACATGAAGCTGTTGAATGTTGAAAAGTTACAAAATCTAATTTAGCAAATGCCAAAATCAATACTAAAACAGTATTGGTTTCCATCACTTCCATGTATGGTTTCACTGTGAGGATTTTAAATATAAATGTAAATGCTCTGCTAATGATTTTAAATAAAGCTAAAATCAAAGAAGAAATCACAGGAATAACTTACACTAACCAAACAAGAAATTATAACAAATAACACCATGTCAATGCTCCAGTGCTGTAATGATTTTAAATTAGAAAAGCAACATTTACAGAACAGGTTGCTCATTTAACATTTTTAGGGTTTGTCAATAAGATCACTTTTGGCGTGAAACAACCTATTTATTTTGATTAAAGGAAAATCTCTCAATGAAAATACTCTTGAGCAAATATCGGGGGTGGGGTGGTAGTTCTTGTATTCCTGCATATCGCAAGGGTTTAAGAAAGAAGAAAATAGTGCTTGAGGATCTGCAAAACTGTCAATGTGGTTTGTAGATAGCCTGTGGAGGTTACTATCGTTCCAACAGAGTGGGAAGCTAGAGACTTGATTAACTCCTTGGCTGTGCTGTTTGTAGTTATTTACAGTGTGACACTTGATGGACAGTAAGAGCGCGCTCTCTTACTGAAATAAACTTTCTAATGAGTGATTCATGCTGAGTAAGGCAGATATCAAACAATGCTTAACAAAGATTAAGTGGCTGCCAGGTTTTGTTTTGGCTTGGTTTTTCTGTGACAAACAGTCATCTCTATGAAGGGCTCCGTGCACAAGTCAGTTTCTTCCACTCTGATGAGCACATTATGTCTTTGGAGGCATTTGCAGGCAAGAGAAATCTAATTCATATCAGTAACATAATGACTACTATTACTTAATATCATTTTAAAAGCAGAATATGGTTGTAAAGTTCACATGTTTTTGTTTTCAGAAATTTATGAATATACCAATATTCATACCACCTATGATATCGTGTATATATATAGGTATATATATCCAGGTATGTTATACCAGGACTTCTTTCTGAATAAAAAGGTTTTATTTTGCTTTGGATATGGTTTTATTTTGTTCTTCAGCTGCAAGCCAAACAATTCAGTTTGGAAACATGAATCTATCCAAATATTTATTTAATTCAATATGATACAGATATAATAGATATAATTTGGCCAGTAAGTATAGCCTGAAAGAGAAAATAGGAACATAAAATAACCAGATTATACACCCAAGTCATGATAACACCTGAGCTGACCCAATTTTATGCAAGCACAGAGGGAAGTAGGAAGCCCTTGTCATTATGTAAGTATATGACCAACAATTTCTTGTCTTTTTAGGACAGCTGACATAGTTGAGTTGTAAGTAACTATTTTTATTCACACTGTTTAAAGGGTAGATTTATTGATAACTCCAACATAGCTTATAACTTCTACTTTGAACAACTTGAATTCTTATTTGCTTCAACCAAAATCAATTGATGTTTGCACATTGACTGCCCAGTAAAAAGAACAAGCTAGGCTGCAGATCAAGTTGAATTTTGTCTTTATTTGCACTGAGGTCTTGAGAACTCATTTTTGGGATTGTGGGCACAAAAGGTTCCAATTTCCAATAAAAATTCATTTGTCATTGTAAAACAATTATCCTTGATTACATGGAATTTGTTCCAGTGTAATCAAGGATACAAAAGATCCAGAAAGATCTTTTCATCAATTTCGAATAAAATGCTCAGGAAATAATTCACAAGAGTGAAGAAAAGTTGAAGTGAATGTTGGAAGCAGATTATAACCGTATTAGTTTCCTAAGATTAGGACATAAAGAATAAGACATATAATATTAGAGACACCATCTCTAATTAGCTACCTTTTCAAGAGATAGGCCAACATACACCACAGTGTAAATCAATAAACGGGCTTGAGAGTTGATGATAGTTACCATCTGATATACTGGATATGTTGTGCTTTTATTTCCTTGTCACACTAATGTGCTTAAGGATAAAAATGCAACTACATTATATCTCCTGTGGATGATTTTATTTTACTAACAAACGCTTTTGCAGAAACTTATGAAAGTTACTTAGTTGTTACTTTCACTTCTTACTTGTGAAAGAATCTGTTCTGAGTGTATTTGATAATCAAGTTCTGGAAATAAAAGCATCTGATTTGTCTGACCAGTCACACACAAGACAACACAAATTGTAATGTTTGCCAGTAATTCCAAGTGTAAACAACATCAGTACCAACCATATGTTTATATCAAAATATAACAACGAGACACATTTGAGTATTATAGGCAATACACTTAAAGTATATACATAATGTGAATGCATTGACAACATATAGTTCTGAATATCATTTTCATTGTAAGGATATTATAAGAATAAATTATTTAAGCATTTAAACATTGATTTGCTCTGCATGGATCACTAATATTTATACAATATTAATATTATATATTATAATATATAATATATAACTAATATGAAGTAGCTCTGATGATACACTGGCTTTAGGTTTCATGTTTCAATGTTCCTAATACTCCCATGCTAAGAGTTCCCATATAATTAACGTGTTCATTATTTTCCTCAGCATAAGCCTATGCACTGTCTTACAGTTATCTTTATACTCCCAAATACTTCATCTTGTGTTCTTCTTCTGCTACTGCAGTTTTCTAGTGCTCTTGCTTTGTTCAGAAATACCTACAGCAGTAGAAACATACCCAATTTCAGAAGTGCATTTGTATATAATATTCTTCTCCACCAGCTAAGCAGGTATCTGACTTGTTTAGCCCATCTGTCTTTTCTTATTTCTGCTTCAATGTTTGTCTTGTTATTCCCACCTCATCTTCTCACCTCACAGCTCACAATTTTTTATAGTCCAAAACCAGACCTTATTGTAGTTCTGTCACTTACTGTCAAAGAGATTACACAAATGCATCTCTGGCCCTATATGAAGTTTCACTTTCTTCAAAGCAATGCGACAGATGTGCTTGTGGCTGGCAGCCATACCCTTAAGCCAAAACAGTGAATGTTCCTGCCTGAACTGATTGGCCTTTTACCTGTATTGTGTTTTCACAGGTTTTTAGAATGGAGCTGGAGCCAGGTATTAAGCAGGTGGGAAAATAAGCACCAGCAGCAGATGAAGATGAATATCATCTATGGATGTACATCTGTAAGAAAGCAAGAACTCGAATCAAGGAGCAGGTGGCTAGAGAAGTTAATGATAAAATAAACACAGTAGAGGAAAACTGTGTTAATTTAACTTCAATGAAAAAAACGCATTCATTTTTACTTCCAATGATTTACTTCTAATGCTGTACTATTGTTATTTTTTTCCTTTCTAGACAGTTGTATTTATATAGTTATACATAATTTTACATGTATAAATGCACAAATACCATTATCAAATCCCTTAAGGAAATTAAATTTAGCAATATAGCTATTTATTATTAAAATATAAAGCTTTATATATTTTACTAAATATATAAAGAGTTACAAAATGTTTGTAGTGACACAGTGTAATTACTATCTTTAATTTGAGCTAGTTTGGTGTTTTTCCAGTTACCTTTGATTTTTAGAAAGGATCAGTAGCCTAGTGGCTACCACTCTGCAGCTGTGTGTGTTTACATAATTTTTTCTTTCACCACTGCTAATTTAAGATGTTTTCTGCTTAGGAACCACTATCAAGTTTTGCACAGAGCTTTACTTCTGACATGATAATATCTTGCATTTATGTTATCGTCAGCTAAAATCTTATTTCATGAAGGATTTCATAAATCTCAAGATTTCTTGCTGAAGGTTTTAATTTTAATATTCGTATAACTTAAGTAGAAAGAAGTTTTGTTTAAATATACACTGCTGCTCAGTTCATGATGTCTTGGTTTTCAGGTAAGTTTGTTTATCATTATTCTGTATGAAGTAATTCTGACTATCCAGAATAAAAAATATCAAACTCTCATAATCTGAGAGTGTCAATACTATTGTTTTTCATTTTATTTCAGTGATGCAAGTAAATGCAGAGCAGGTTTATTTGTGTAGGCAGTAGAAGAGAGATTTATCTCCTGCATTGGATCTACTTTTTGATGCAAGACCCCAAACAAGGCAAAAGACTCAAGCTCTGTAGAAAGATAAGAAAGAACATTCTCTCCCTTAAAAGAGAGTGCCAGGGGACAAGGCTGTTTAAAATAGACAAGAAGAGTTAAAGAAAGGAAGCTTTTTTTTTATAACTAACAGAAAAGGAACTGAGCTCATAACTGAGACTCAAATTTTTCTAAAAATTTTAACTTAAATGACTTGCCCTGGATGACATACCGCATTTCTGGCATACCTAAACACAGATTTCCTGAGAACCTTCAGTAGGAGAATTCCTCTAATTTAAAAACATCCTGATTTATCTTCTGAAAATCCAACTGCTAAGAAACCACTTCTTAACATCCTTCTGAAAATCCATCTTAAGACAATCTTACTTGTTCTTCTTGCATCTACATATTTCACAGATGAGTGCAAAATCCTTTTCCCTAGCCCATGTAATACACCACATTTCTTTCTAGACAGTAGCTTCTGCCAGTGAATATTATCGGTCCTGAGTTCATAACTACATTTCACTCCTGTGGACTGAACTCTGTGAGCCACTTTTCAGCTCATAAGCTTCTTCTCTCCAAATCTTTTTCAATGTGTTAGCTCTGTTATTCCACATTTGACACAACTGCGGAAATTTTAGGGCAACTTTAATTATGGACATGTTTAAAACGTTATCCTGTCAAAAATCATCAGGTAAGCAAATCTGATCCTGACATGGAAACGGGGAGACATTTTCTACCTGACATCAGATCTGTGATATTCTCATTTTGCTTATTTAATGAAAGAGTAATATACGATTTGTCTAGAGTCACTGTCTGTTAATTACTGCAATCTTAATTCGTTTTTACATTAAAAAAAAGACAAGAATAAACTCTCTTTTACCTTTTTACAGCTGTTGAGGAAATAAGCATAAGAGACAGATGGAGGCAATTTGTTTTTCAAACTCTTGCCCTTTTTTGCTTGGTTGTTTTTTTGTTGTGTTAGTTTTCTTTGTGGGTTTTTTTGTTTGTTTTGGTTTGTGGTTTTTTGGGTTTTTTTTTTAAGAAATAGAAAAAGCAGGTTAAAACACTGTGGCAGCCTTTCTTGTCATGTAGGAGGAGATCCCTACCACAAAAAATCAGGTAAATATTCTCAACCAGTTTTCTTTTCTTCCTCTATAATCACTGAAAAGAAAGGTAACTGGGGAAAAAAAAATCCTAAATACTTTGCCCTGAGGGTTTGTTATCAAAACCTAGATTTCCACTGAAAATTATGAATCTGCACTTTCTGCACCTCACTCTTTGGCCAGTCTTTTTTTCTCTCCTGGGTTTTGGATATAACACTCACTTGTGGAGTGAATTGAACAATTTGGTGTCTGACCCCACACACATATATTTCTCCCTGTGTCTTCCTGCTACTACAAGACTACTGCGCAGTATTAAGGAAGCAGCAGAAAATATGCCAAAGGCCAAAAGGAGAGTGGGGGGAAAAAAAAAAAAATCAGTGTCAGAAACAGCCTAATCTTAAATCAACCCAACTAACAAAATCAATTAATTAAGCAACTATGCCATAAAATTTTAAGCCAGCCTGACTGAGTGCTTCTGCCAAAAAGTGGGCAGTCTTACTCTAACCTCTGGCTCCAGAATCAATTCTCATTGTTCCAGGGAAAAGGCTCATCTTAAAGCTAACCCAGCAGAACAGTGATTAGTTTTCAAGCTGCTCAAAGTAGCTGCCTAAATCCTTTTTCTGGCACAAGAACGAGGAACCCACAGGGAACGGTGGGAAGAGATGGAAGAACCCCTTTCAGTAGCAGCTTGTTCTTAGGTTCAAGTCAAGTGATAGTGAAACAGCCTGGAGTGTCTCTGCTGGCGTCAAATGAAGTATGCTCCAGAAAAGGCTCTCTATTCACTCTCTCCAGAAGAGAGAAACTAGACAACTTGTTTAGGTTAGATACATAACTAGATGTATTAGATCTTAAATATGCAAAGTGTGGTGAGATGAATTTCAATCTTTAGCTATTCCCATTGAATTCAGTGACTCAGATGCCGCTGTCCATGGTTGCAGATGTTAATCTAGCTCTTAATATTAGCAATTTGGGATCCAAATGGGATTATTCACCTTCTTAAGTTAATATGAGTAGAAGTTCCGAAAGGACTGCATCTTCTGAGATTGATTTGTTTGTTTCTTTCTTTCTTTCTTTTAAATAAGGTATAAGCTGTAAGCTTCTTAGAGGTTTTATTACTGATGCTGCTATATTCCCAGTGAAATTCCCTCGTTCCTTTGCATAAACAAAGTGACCAAGCTCAAATGAACAACTTGAAATATTTGGGCTTAATCAATTATCTGGATACAATCACATGTCCTTGTACTTTCTTCTGTGTCTTTCAGGAATGTATTAAAGCTGCTTTTACACAGGTAGTTTGATATCAACTGAGTATTTTTTTTTTCTTTTTCTTGGCTGTATTCTGTTCTATAGCTTCTATAGAATATTGCAGATGTCATGATTTCTCAAACCAAAATCTGAATCCTTATGGATGATGTGGAACGTTTCAGTGATATCAGAAAATTATTCAGTTTTGGGAATTATAAAAAACATAACATTGAGATGTAGTTTATTTTTATAACTTGTACTCTAATAGGTCAGTATGCAAAGAAAACAATTGTTTACTTAAGAGACCTCAGTTTCATTCAAATTAGAATTGGTCTCAAACTCCATTTTTTATTGTGTAAAGGGAGCTACTGTATGTTCACTGTATTGTGAAAAAAGTAAGCTATATAAATGCAATGGCAATAAGATAGATCTTTGTACATGTTATGGTACTTCATAAGAGTTTTTTCTACGTACATTGAATACTCCTCCATTGACTACAGTTAAAGTGGGATTGACTACAGTTAAAACCCCTTACAGACTAAGCGATTAATAGTCATTTCAATGTTTGGGTTAAGACTACAGTAAATTAATAGTTTAAAATAAGCTTATGTAGCTGGAGAAAACCTATTTATACTTTTGAGAAAAAACTTTAAACAAGTTAGTAATTATTTTCTAAATTTCAGGTTTTCATCAGAACTTAATGTTTTGACAATGTGGTGGGTTTTCATGGGTGGCAGCAAGGCCTCCACCCAGCCACTCACTCACTCCTCCCAAAGGGATGGGGGAGAGAATCATAAGGGTGAAAGCAAGAAAACTTATGGGTCAAGATAAAGATAAAGAGACAGAAACAAGTGATGCAAAAGCACTCACCACCAGCAGATTGATACCCAGTCCGTCTCCAAAAAAGAGATACTTTGCAAAAACTCCCCTCCCAGTTTTTATTGCTGAGCATGATATTATATGGCATGGAATATCCCTTTGGTCAGTTGGGATCAGCTGTCCCGGCTGTGTCCACCTCCATCACCTTGCTCACCCCCAGGCTACTATCTGGGACAGCAGAGCAAGAAACAAAGGCCTTGAAGCTGTGCAAACACTGTTCCACAGTAACTAAAACATTGGTGTGTTATCAACACTGTTTTGGTCACCAATCTAAAACACTATGGTATGAGATGCAATGAAAACAATTAACTCTTTACCAGCCAGACCCAATACAGAGAGATTAGAAGATAGTTCTGATATGTATATATTCACATATCCCTCAAAATCTACTTACATAATTAAAAGAGATCCCAAATGGAATATGTCATTTTAAAGTGACAAAAATTGCCTAGATGTTTTACCTCTGTAAGGATATAAGACCAATAATAATACAGTTCATTTATGTTTAATCTAGATAAATATGCATCTTTAGAGGGAAAATTGTATTCTCTCAGAATGGATCTATGGTTAGCATCTCCAGAAAGTTTAACCTGGCCAATCTTAGATATCTGTCTCATGAAATGCATTGCTCTCTCAAGGTATCTATTTCTCTTTAATGTGTATAAAGGGAGCCTGCGGCAAGATAAGGTATCTGTAAGTTGGATTTTATGTTAGCTGAAACCCATTTTATGTATGCATAACGCTTCAGAAGCAACAAAAAGACAAGCCAGGGAGGAGAGAAGTTTGCTGCTGCTTCCATCTGGGCTTTGAATTGGAAAAGCTCGGTCCTGTGCATTTCAGCCCCTGGCTCAGCCAGAAGCGCTCCATCCCATCACTGTGGAGATGATCATTTAGTGCTGTCACCACAAATAACTCCAGTTTCACAAGCGTGGGGGATGATCTCCTCTCCTCACATTTTGCTACTTTGAAATGCTTTCAACATCTCTGGTTACAGACAAAACAATTAAACAAAAACAAACAAACAAACAAAAAGGTCCCCCTTCTGGAAACACAGGTTTTCAAACTATAACCTTGACAACTGGATGTATCACTAGGAATGAAATGACCAATACTTCCAGTCCCTGTGAACGGGCAACAGCACTCTGCTCCTTCTAATCTGAGAAAATACATACATATTCTGATAACTGAAGCAATTTACTCATCTCATATGGGACTTGAACACTCAGCAGCAAACAAATGGTAATAATTATTAACAATCATGATTTTTCATGATTTTGGTTGAGAAAGTATCATTAAAAAGAAAAACATAGTTTGTTCTCTGTTTCCTTAAATTAACAGTCATTTGCTATGAGTTTCTATGTAGACTTCATTAGCTTCTCTGCTGAGGTTAATTATTCATTTTAGCAAAGAGTGGTATTTACACAGGTAAATCCTGAATCTGGTTGGGAAGGATCAAGATGATCTGCACTGGTGAGCAAAATGTGCAGATTGTACAGGTGGAGGGCAAGTATAATTGATTCTGAAAAGTTGACTAAAAAAAATAAATTAACCACATTACATTTTGCATATCATACATGACACACTGATCCTTCTTATCATCAGATCAATCTGTATTGCAATACTAGTGTGTGAGGCTCGTTCGATTGCCAGATTTCTTAAGGACTGCTTTGTGCTGTGACAGCAAGAAGTCCTAACAGTTTCAGAAGTGAGACCTCAGGATAGTAAGAGGCTAAGCCATTTTTCTGTCTGCTCTTTTGTTTTGGACTTACTTTATGCCAAACATAAGCTTGATCAGAAAATCTCTCTGTGCTCAGAGTTGGATTAAAGATTTATGTCTTAACATATTTTTTCTACTGCCAGGAAGAGTTCAGTATGGGCAGGCAGGGATTGAAGAAGAAAAGAACAAGAGGAAGAAACAGGCAGTGACAGAAGGAGAGAAAAAGAGATGAAAACATAATTTTAACAAACTTCTAAATTTCCTTTATAAGGAAAAGTGAGAAATATATGACTCTTGTAGCAGCACAGGTGATTTTACCTGTGTGAGGTATCACATTGGTGGCTATGTTATCTACTGTTACACTGGTTACAAAAAAATGTGTATCCTGGTTTTTTGGTAGAAGTTTATATTTCTCTCACATCAAAGTGATGAGATATCCTTTGTATTGTCCTTTTATTTTTATCCCAGTATGAGACTGCATTAAACTATTTAGTTCCTTTTGATTTTCTGAAGTGTATTTTGAACTTCTGCTTCAAATTGCATTCTGATTTCATATAATGATTGCTAGTTTAATTTTCTTTCTTCAACATTTATACTAAACTTACAAGATTACTGAGGTTTTGACCCAGGGAAAAATATGCACCTACACCATATAATTGGGATAATTTCAGAGACATATCTCAGCAAAGCCAGTAGCTCAAGTGGGACCTGACTTTGATACACACACTCATTTTACAGTTCCACTTTATTTTACAAGGAGTCCAGTAGAAGTGGATGGACGTGCTTTTGACAGACTTTTCTTTGTGTGCTGAGTAATAAATTACTCTGTCAGTTTTATATGCCTGGGTCCCAGAATAAGATAATTCAGTGTTTCATGGAAGCAGGCTTGAGTGAAAATTAAATACGTCTTTTTTTTTGTCCTGCTCTTCATTGATCTGGAAAACAACTAGTTGCTGTCCTCTCAGTAGCGATCCTTTACACATTTGAAAACTGGTATTATGGTGTAAACCAGACTTCAGTTTTCTAGATCAAACAATTCCAGTTTCTTTACTTTTTTTTTAATAGAACTCATTTTATAAGCAGATTATTTTTGTCTTCTTTTACCACAGCATCTAAGTTACCTGTAAGTTTGTGTAGTTTCTCGAATTGCTTCAAGTTGTTTTTTTGCGTTTTTTTTTTAAAGGACTCTAAAACAAGACAAAATGAGACTATTTTTTTATAAAGGATTTACCTTCCACATATCCTAGAGATACAATTCAGACCACTTATGTTTTCTTTTCTTTGTCATATAAGAAAGTAAAGTTTCATACAATTCATACCACTTATGTTTTCTTTTCTTTGTCATATAAGAAAGTAAAGTTTCTGAGGGCAATGGAAACTCTTTGAGAAAGAGACTGTATGGAGATTACAATATAATTCCTAGGTTTTGTTTTAAGGATTTATTATCATTAAGGGGATAGGAAATATTCAGCTACCTTGTTTACAGCCATTTTCTTAATATACTTCAAAATTAGATTGACTTTTTTGATTAACCTTATGTTTTTATTCAGGCTCAGCTTTATTCATCTATATGTCCACTTTAGATTTCTACATTTGATTTCTTTTTCATGCAGTATTTCTCCTACCTTTATATTGAATTTACTGGTATCAGTTTCAGTCCATTTCTCCAATTGATTGTGATCATTCTAAAAATTCTAAATTTTTTTCCAGTTTGAAAAGACAGCTATTCATGAAGGAGCTTTTTTAATACTTATTTACATATATATGTATGTATTTATTTATTTTCAACTGACTGTGCATCCACTTCAGAATCATTACATCATTACATTACACATTTGTTGGGTTTGCTTATAAGTTTATGTCAACAGGTGTTACTAAATAAAGATTCCTGTGGATTTCTATCAACTCTACACAATCCTTCTTGCCTCTCAAAAAATGAAATTGAGATAGTTTTACACAGTTAGCTGTTGACAAATCTCCAATTTCTGATTCTTATTTCACTATTGTATTCTTTGTACTTACACACTGTTTGTTTGATAACTAGTTAGCAGCATCTTTCTGTGTGTTGTTTTAATATTCATTAGTATAGATTTTCACAGGTTCTTCTTTCCCTCTTTATTGAAAAATGCTTTAACTGAGGAGTGTCATTCACTAGTTCTCTGATACCTAAACCAAACCTCCTCACTTCTCAAAGAAAATGGGTAGCAGTTGAGAGATAACGATGAGAAGTCCTGTAATGGCTCTAGTATAAATTTCTTCAGGCCCTGCGGTCTTAAATATTTCTAGCTTTAGCTAAATACTCTTTAAACTGTTCTTTCTCTCTCCATTCTTGCCTGTCTATGTACCTACATGTTGTTAATGTTAGTTGTGTTGAGCCTCTGGCCACAATCGATCCTTTTCTTGAAGTCTCAGGGGGGAAAAAAAGGGGAAAGAAAGGATTTCAGCTTCTTCTATATTACCCGCTATATCTGCTATAATTCAATCAGCATTAGGTTCAGGAAGCTGCAGACTTTCCGCACTGTGCACTACGCCTCATAGCACCCTGTGAGGCACTAACTCAATACTGACCAAGTAAGGAAATAGCTATACTACTTTTGAAGTCGGGAATAAAATTTGCTTGAGTTCAATGGGAATCTTTACAGTGACTTCAGCAGAGTTCAGAACAAGAATTTACGACAAAATACTGGACCGGTCTTTAAATACAAAATGTATGTCAAAATTCCAGCTTCCAACCCTCTTCCAACCTTGGAAACATCAAATATTGCTGTTTTCTAAATTTTCCATGGCTAAGTTTACTGAATCTCCATATGAATCTTGCTTTACCACCTCCTCTCCCTTATACACACATCTTTTCTCAACCTGAAATAAGGAGCCACAGGAATAGCAACCAAACTTGCAGTCTCAAGGCTGCTCCAGAGAGTTAGGCTGCTACTGAATGACAGCCACACAAGGAAGACAGTTGCTGCATGATGGCAACATGATGGCAGCCACTGTCAACTCTGAAAAATAAGGATGTAGGGATAATGCAACTTCTGCAAGGTGTCACATTCTAATCCCATCAGCAGTGGTCTCTAAGAACCAGCAAAAACAGCATAACTCTGAGTTGGGTTGTGGGAGGCTGGATAAGTGGGTATGTTTGGATGTTAAGATAAGGAATATTGATCAGACTCGTCTACCCATCTTTTCCAAGATATGCTGCGCACTAGACAGAATCATCCTGAGGCCAAGGGCCAGACCTAGAAGAGGTAACCAGTTAGTCCAAACTGATCCATAATTTGTTTACTATGGCCTTCTGATGTCTTATGGGGCTTTGGATCTGCTTTGAAAAAAGAGAAATTATGAGTTTATATTAGGTAGGTAGTGTAGGTATAAAGAATGACTGTAGATAAATGAAGCAGCAATGGAAACTCTTTTCTGTCTTGGTGAAAAAAAAATATTTCATATTCTCTTAATTTTAAAGAAATTAGATGCAGATTTCCAGGAATACAGGGCTTTACATGCAAAATGCAAGGAATTGTGTGTGCAGGTAGCACATACATTCCTTAAAGAAACTCAAGTACTAGTAAGCCATGTATCAACAGGGAGCATTCTCACATACTGAACTTGGCTCTCTGTACTCTTGACTGCTAGAACAATCTCTGATAAGCTTTTGGACCAAGTAAATGTTTACTCTGCTGAACAATTTCGGTGCATACTTCATGTGTTAGCACAGAGATAATTTCTAATAGGTATTTTAGATGTAACCACTATGTTTGGAGGATTAGGGAATGCAATAGTAAGGATGCAGATTATTCTGTGCTGGTTGGCATTAGGGTCAGGAATGTTTATGGACATTGTTTCTTCCAATACTATAGATGTGGCCCTACAGCTCCATTAATGGAGAGACAAAGTATCCTCCAGCATCACATCTCAAAACTTTGTCTAAGTTCAATTTATTTCACTTACTTGTTCTTGCTAGTCTTCTTGTCTTATATAGAAATCTAAACTCTCTTCCATTTTTCAGTGAGCCCACTGGTGTTAGCTGCCTAATCACAATTCACCCATTCATTTCATACTGGAACAAAGAAGACATCAAACAAATCTGTCTTTTCAGGGCAAAGGATTGATAGCAATCCTCTCTTGCTGAATAGCTGAAACCTCTTTCACTAGTCTTCATATACAATAGTAATTAAAAAAAAAACCCTGTGTTTCCCTGGTTGGTAGACTGTTAAAATACTGTTGAGTAGAATTCTCTAGTAATGGGCAAGATTACAGGAAAAGGTATGCACATGAATGCAGGTGTTAGTAATCTTTGGGTAAAAATTAGTAGCAGGCTTTTGAAACAATAAGAAAAAGGAAAACAATAGAAGGAAATATAATTCTTATTTCTCAGGTTCCAAAAAGCAAAGATTAAACTGCCTTGGGGGGGGAAACAAAAAAAAAGAAAAAAACCCCTCTCAGCAAGTTTATGAAGAGCTCCAAGGAACAAATTAATCCCAAATTCATCCCAAGTTTCTTTCTCCTTCCTTCCTTCCTTTCCCTTCCTTTCTCCTTACAGTTGATTTTCAGCTTAACCTTTTGGTTGCTGTTTTTACTGTAGCTTCAGAGCTGAACAAAACATGACAGTTTCCTTTATAATTGTTATAACACATGCTGTTTAACAGCTAGTATGACAAGTACATGACAATAATGTCGATTTTTTTTTTTTATTCTTATGGCAACTGGTGAAACAAGGAAAACATTCAGAATTTCAGGTAACACCTATTCCATATAATATTTTATTTTATATAGTAATAGCAGATTGTCTTTAGAGATGGAACCAAATAACTATCTTTATACAATTGCTAGGAAATACCAACATTGTCTACAGAGCGTGAGAGATACAATTTCTGGCAATTTTACCATCACATGGCTTACAAGCAGCGAGGTAGGCATAGAAATTAATGGAAAAGAGACAGTAGTATTGTAAATGTATTATATGTGAATATAAAATCTGTCTTTATATGAAAATCAAAGATATTTTTAATGCCTAGGGAAAAAACAGTAGAAGAAATCCAAACTCTCATTCGGGCCTGGTTTATATGACTGCATCTTGCCAACGACGACCATACTAAAAAATAAATTTCTATTTTTCTCTAGCTTTTGCTGGTATGAAGCATAATCTAAAAAGACTGTTTAGTCTCTGACCATGCAGCAGAATCATGAATAAGAAGAAAATAACAGAAGGTGCTTCAACATACTCCAGGTCTGTCATGAAAATGAGTGGTTGGGAGGTAAGTATTGGTTGAGACCAGATTCTGAAATGATCAGTTCTTCTGGGTCTGTGAGGCAAGCTGAGAGAGAGAATTACGTGCCTCAGGGAGCACTAACACAATTCCTGCAAGATGGACAATACGTGGAGTAGCAAACCGTTGTGAAAGTGCATCAATACCTAAATGTAAAAGGGAAAAGCTGAAGGAGATAAGGAAAGCGAAAGTAAGAAAACCTGAAGGTAGCAATTGAAAAAGTTAACACATATGAAATAAAATAAAACCATCCAATAAATGTCAGACTGTGTGGACCAGATGTCAGAAATAAAATATAACTCAATAGCTGAAATATATATTTTAACTGAGATGACTTCATGCTGCAAGAATCAATTCAGGGGTGTGCAGGTATGGGGTTTTGGTTTACCTTGTCAGATACAAGTATCATCTTCAGAGAGGATGGTTTTATTGTGATAATAACTGAAAACAACTGATTTACATCAGTATAGTATGACTGCACATGAGAATAAAATCAGAGTTCTACATCTACATTGTGGTTTGGATTCTGAGTCGAGTCACACAGAAGAACAGCATGAAAGAGCTTAATGACAGATTGCAGTTGAGGCTTATATGTACTAGTTAGCCTCTTTGATATGGTTACACTGAATTATACATAGGGAAAAAAAGTAGTTTTGAAACCAAAAACTGTGTTTAAGGCTCTAGTCTTTTAACAATATCTTTGCAGATATATTATTGTGTGCACATGCATCCCTAATGACGACTGGATGATTTTTATGGGTTTTTTTGGTTGAATATATATGTGGATCTCATTTCAGAACAAAGGTGTTTGTATGTAAAATCATATAGTATTTAAAAATAATTTTTCCTTTCTACCCTTAGGGTGAAAAAGACAATAATGATAAGAAAATGGCTGGTAACATTGATTTAGAAAAAGTGGTAGACTGCATGATTCAAGTAAAAGTTATCTGCATGTATCCCAAGTAGGAAGTTGGCTGAGTATGGAAACTTTTGTTTTACCTTCTCAGTTGGGAGTGTAATACATTAATGAGACAATATAAGTAAATTGTCAGTTCTTGCTGTTTCCATTCTGTAATTAAATAGAAAGCTTTATTCAACACTTTGTGTCTAAAACCCTACATACATCATGAATTAATAACAAATAAAGACAGAATTTAAGCAACATGCTGGCCTAGAATGTGCATCAAGGCAACCACTTCATGAATGTAAACAGACGTATCAAGATTGCACCACCTCCTGTTTCCAACTCCCTCCCCCAGTGTACAGACATAGTGCACTCTGTTTTGCAAGAACAAAAGGCTTATTTTTGGAACTGACAGAATGCTTTCCTTTCACAAGGCATAATATCACATACAGCAATGATTTGGGCTAGAAGGTTAATTTGGTCAAGACTACTGCAGTCCAGGAAGTTTGATTTCAGGACCTCTAAAACATTGCTTATGAATGGGTGTCAAACCTGAACCTCTAGTATGTCTACCAAAACCAATTCCACTTCACCCCCTGCAGCTCAGTCTTTTCACTAACTATTAGCATAGCTTTTAAGTTTTTCCTGATATTTAACCCAAAATTCTCTTCTGTAAATGGAACCCATTACTCCTCTTTCTGTTCTTACTGGCTAATGGGAGTAATTGGTTCCTGTCTTCCTTAAAATACAGCTTTTCAGATTCAAGGACAATTATAGGTCTTTTCAGTCGTCTTTGGCTGTTGAATAAACATGCCCAGTTCACTTAGCCTTTTCTCAAACATCTTTTTTTTCAAACATTTTATTATTTCTTTGTCTCTCCTCTGAACTCTCTCCAATTATTGTTTTTGTTTTTTTTAATCTGCTGCCCAAAACTGCCTGTAGAATTCTAGCTCAGTCCAGACTAGCATGGAGAACCGCATAAGCCTTTCTTCTCCTTTATTTTTATACGCTACTCCGTTTGAGAGGACTTGAAAAGTGTGGGGGGAAAGTGGTGTTAGTTCTCTAACCTCTACCTTTTAGAGATATAAGGAAAAGAAAATATTCATGTCTATTGGGTCGATGTATTGGGTTGATGTGCCCAGGTGCTGGTGGTGGTGTCTGGAGGGGTGACCTCTGTGAGAAGAGGTCAGGACTGCCCTACACCGGACACAGCTGGTTCCAAGAGAAGGAGTTGCTCCCAGTCCCAGAGCAGATATTCCCTGCAGCCCGTTGAAGAAACCACAGTGGAGGAATGGAAACGAGTATGAGGAGGGAGGAACAGCAGAAAGAAATCTGTGTACTGACTGTAATGCCCTACCACCTCATCTGCCTGCACCACTTGGGGTGGGGAGAGGAGTCTGAAGTGAAGGAGTGAAGTTGAGCCTGGGAAAGAAGAGAGGGAAAGATATTCTTTTATTGGTTGACTTTTTGTTTCCCATGAGCCCAATCAGTAACTAAATATTTATTTTGCTTGGTAATACATAATTTTCCTCAAGTTAAATTTCTTTTGCCTACAATGGTAATTGATAAGCTACATCCCTGTCTTGATCTTGATCCATGACCTTCCTTGCTCCTGTTCTTCCTATTTCTCCTCCCCGCTCCCCTGGGCATGTGGGGGAGCAAATGAGCAGCTTGGTGGGCATTTAGCTGTTTGCCAAGCCTAATCCAGCACATCGTGGTTAAATTAGGTGTATTTTTCTGTGTTTCTCATGTTTGGATTCTTTCAAATGAGAAATAATTATATCTAAAACCAACAAAATGTTCATACTGTTATCCCAAATACGGGTTCTTTCACTTGGTGTTCAGAGAGCTGAAAAACACACTGAGTTGAGATATTTATTTTTATCCCATGTCTGCACAGAGTGGGGTGCTAGATGGTAGGTCCACAAACCTAGCACCCATCAGTTAACATGTGGAAAATACTTATGTATTTCGAGCAACAGTTACCAGTATTTTTGCAAGTTCACTTAGTCACCCTTGTTTCTACTGATTCTTGCAAGCCTGGTCTCCACTTAAAGTCACAGCATCCTTCTTTTTTACTGCGCATGCTCAGTGAGGAAGTGGCTTTT
>NW_010529515.1:0-6483 GCF_000687285.1 Phaethon lepturus | reverse complement strand
CCTACCTGAGGGAGGGTTTTTTATTATGTTAATTAGGATGGTTCACTTAAAGCCAGTAGTTCGGTTCCCTTTGTGGTTACCTTGTTCCTTCCCTCAAAGTTGCACCTCCTTAACTACTCACAGAAACAAAACAATACCCTTAACTTCTTTCCTCACATACCTCCAACAATACCACACACAAAAAAGAAATGGCTTGAGTGACAGCTCATAAAAGTTTCTTATTTATTAAAAAAATAAAAGAAAAATAAAGACAACCATTGAATAGGCTTCATCACTTTATATAGTGAGAAAAAAAACACATTGTGAATAAAACTCATATTTTGGCAGGTACTTGAATCTATCACTATAACCAAAGGAGAAATTGCCCATCTGTACGTCTACATCAGTATTTTACTTTGGATCAGAGGAATACTTCTGCAGTAAATCTCCTGATCATATCCACTCCCTGTACTTAAGTTCTCATCCTGGAGAATGCATATTTAATCCATTCAGAAAAAAATAAGCTCAAAACTGTGTTCCAGGAGCTCAGTGTGTTCCCACCCCAGGATGGTATTCAGTCCAGTGGACCAGACAAGAGCTAATTTGAAGTAAAGCATCCAAACTGTATATAGTGCAGGCACTGGGTCCTCAGCATCATTTGTTTTGCCCAAGACATCTGCTCCTGTTATGCTTCACTACTTACTGATATCCCTATAACTCTTACTAAAAGAATATTTTGGTTCTCCCCTTCCTTTAATAGTTCACAGAATCACGCCTGGCAAGCTCCGCCGCCAGCTCTCTCAGTACTCTCGGGTGGATCCCATCCGGCCCCATAGACTTGTGGGTGTCCAGGTGGTTTAACATGTGTCCAGGTGGTTTAACAAGCAGATGTCAGTTCAGTCCAAAGAAAGGCAAAAGGCTTTATTTATAACACATACTGATGATCTTTCAAAGGAAATGTCCAGAATGGAGAACAAAATGACATCCTCAGAATGGAAAATGAGTACATTGCTGGCTGCTGACTTCTCATTATTATATAACCTCTGTATTGTTGACTCTGTAAATGCAGTTCCATCTAATAGGGAGAATTGTATGGTGGTTTTGATCAAACCCTGATATTTTGTTTTGTTTTATTTTGTTTTGTCAGGAAATATTACCTGCAAGGATGCTTGGAGTTGATCCTCCAAGGTCTATGACACCAAAGAAGGTTCCCATGTAGACTGCCATCTTCAGAATCTACACTTGTAGTCTGCATGATGTGTGGAGTACCTGAAAGTCATGGATAAGTTTGCAGATGACACTAAGTTGGGGGGGAGTGTTGATCTGCTGGAGGGCAGGAAGGCTCTGCAGAGGGATGTGGACAGGCTGGATTGATGGGCTGAAGTCAACTGCATGAGGTTTAATAAGGCCAAGCGCAGGGTCCTGCAGTTGGTTCACAACAACCCCATGCAAGGCTGCAGGCTTGGGGAGGAGTGGCTGGAGAGCTGCCTAGCGGAAAGGGAACTGGAGGTGCTGGTTGACAGCAGGATGAAGGTGAGCCAGCAATCTGCCCAGGTAGCCAAGAAGGCCAACAGCCTCCTGGCCTGTATCAGAAATAGTGTGGCCAGCACAAGTAGGGCGGTAATTGTGCCCCTGTACTGGGCACTGGTGAGGCCGCACCTTGAAAACTCTGTTCAGTTTTGGGCCCCTCACTACATGACAGACATTGAGGTACTTGAGTGTGTCCAAAGAGGGGCAGCAAAGCTGGTGAGGGGGCTGGAGCACAAGTCTTATGAGGAGCAGCTGAGGGAACTGGGGTTGTTTAGTCTGGAGAAGAGGAGGCTGAGGGGAGACCTTATCATTCTCTACAACTACCTGAAAGGGGGTTGTGGAGACGTGGGTGTTGGTCTCTTCTCCCAAGTAACCAGCGCTAGGATGAGAGGAAATGGCCTCAAGTTGCTCCAGAGGAGGTTTAGATTGGATATTAGGAAAAATTTCTTTACGGAGTGGTCAAGCATTGGAACAGGCTGCCCAGGCAGGTGGTGGACTCACCATCACTGGAGATGTTCAAAAAACGTGTGGACGTGGTACTTTGAGACATGATTTAGTGGGCATGGTGGTGTTGGGTTGATGGTTGGACTTGATGATCTTGAAGGTCTTTTCCAATCTTAATGATTCTGTGATCACTGAGGCTATCTGCTAATACATCTGCATAAAACAATTAAGAAGGCATTCAGCAAAGAATGAGAATTTCAGAGACTGGAATAGTGTTGTTCTCTCTGTCAGTTTCTAATCATCATTTGGGTCAAAACTACTGATGGACAAAAAAAATTCCCTGTATCTCTGAGGTTTATGGAGACTTCTTTATTGCGGTCTAGTTGTGTGCCTTTCCAAATCTGAAGGACTACTAGGTACTGACTGATATTTGATGATTCCTGCAGATGTGATCTGGGGCAACCACTTCTGATCCCTCTTTCCATCATTACCTAGTAGATGTCCTCTTCTGTTTTGCATATATGTAAAACTCGTCACATAATAGCCTGTAGAACTTACTTATAACGTTCAACAAGAAACTTCATTTGCACATTTTTAATTTAGTGAATTAAATATGTGGTGCCATATTCGCTTATTTTATTTATACCTTTACTTACTTTACGTAATTCAGTTGTTAAGGTTCTTTTAGTCATTGTCATGCATGTTATACTGTTGCTCAAATTCTCCTTGAATTTTCTCATGTATCACATATACTGGCTAACAATCCCTGAATTTCTGCTTAGCATCAGAGATGAGAAAATAAAAAAGTGATTAGGTCATATGGCAGATTTAGTTTTGATGAGGTAACAAAGCCTGCTTCTACTGTATTCTGATCAGGATTTCTGACAGGGTCAGCAAGGGTCGAGAGGGCTGCCCCAGGAGTAGGATGTGTCATGATTTTTCTTTTGGCCTGTGTAATATTCCCACTTAGGGGAATATTAACATGTTAGATCCTTTGTACAGCAGTTCTCTTTGTCAGCATCTTGCTTTGAGACTTCTGTCCTTATCCTCAAAAAATGACACTTGGCATATGACTACAGTGGCTTGGGGATTGGACAGATTCATCATCTGTTTTTCATTCAGTAACAGATTCACATTGAAACCGCCACATGCCTAAAGATAATACTGAAGTGGAAAAATTCTTTTTGACATAGTAGGTCCTTTGTAAAATGTGATATCTGATAGTAACTGGTCTGTGTTTTTCCAATTTTGAAATATTAAACTGCTATTTTAATTCCTTTTGACCACTAGTCCTAAACATAGAGGGTTCTTGAACAGGTACTACTTTTATTTCCCCGCAGTTTTATAAAACTTGAAAAGAACCAAGGAAACCCCATACAAATAATATTGCCATAATTATATTGATTTTAATGACAAATTATTACATAAATATTAATAACAACACACATATACATGTATGTACAAATACAGATACAAATACAGATATACATCATCTTTTAATAAACCATTTCTATACTGTATATAATGTTTGATAAAAATTTGTTGAGATTGTCACAGACTCACATATGAGAAAACATCATTAGGGACCATCTGCTGAAGGATATCCAATATACCGTCAAGAGATGCTATCAGTGGCCTTGAAAATGAAAGTAAAAACGGGCTATCAACACAGATGGCCACTTTTTGATGAGTTTAAATGCAACCTTGAGAGGAACTAATGGCATAGTTTGCATGTAGTTTTATCATGCACAGAACTGTGTATCAAACTGTCAACCAAAACTGCCCGTAACTGACCATGTAGTTTTTATTAGATTGCATATGTAAGCCCAAAACCAAAACAACTAGTTCCACTGACTCTGTACTTCAGAATGGGGAATGGGAAAATTAACATGCTGATACCTTCTCCTGTACAGTTTTTTATGTATGTGTTATTATCAGCAATACTAAGTTCTGTGAAAAAACAAACACAATAGCAAAAATATCTCCTGACCTTAAAGCACCTTCTATTCCAGAGGATCAAAGCTTTGTGTAAAACCTAAGGACTATAACCTCTGCAATGGAAGGAATACAGAGAAATTACTCTCTTTTCAAAAACAATACAAGTGTAAGGGAAGTGGCTTGTGTTTGGAAGAGAAATATTGTTATGAGTCATAGAGAGTTTGAAAAAAGGTAGAAAGCAAGAAGCTTCTCTTTCTTCAGAATAGATACTTTTCAACGTGCGTGCATCATGGGGAGTAATGATTGGTACACAGCTTTTTTAATCCAACTTTGTAAAAAGGTGTTGGTTCAAGGAAACTTCTTACTGGAAGAATAACTACTGTGTTATATGTTAGCATTCACCTCCAGTGGAAATGAAGACTGTAAAAATTGACCTAATTGTTTAATTCTAGTTGTCGTCATATTATTAGCCTTAGATAATTGTTAATGTACCTAGAATTTTGGAAGTTCATCTGGCTCTTGTTTCCAGTATGTTTCTGGGGCATAACTTCATCATATCGAGGTCTAATGATACATGCCAGGTGTTGCTGGTAACAACCTCTGTCCCCTCTACCACAGAGAGTTTTTGATGTGTTGCATGCAACCAGTTAAAGATTTCCAAACTGTCCATATCTACTTGAAGTGCAGTGGTTAAGAATACATCAAATGGCTGAAACTCTGTATTAAAACTACAGTACATTTCACCAGTCTTTAGAGTTTTTTCATTTAATGTACTATCTCTCATGAACATTATCAGAAGAGACTTAATATCATTGAGGATTTTATATAATAAATGGGATAGAGTGAAAAGAGATATGATAAGATTTAAAAAGGGTTCCTAACGATCTTTGTAATTGTTAGAGTTTTTTAAAAATTCTACCTGCTTACTATCATCGGAACTCTCTTTATAGATAATAAAAACAAATCCACAGCAGACATTTTCTGGAATTATCATATCTATAATAAGTCTGAAGCACAAACAAATCTAAGAACAGAGCTTGTCAATCAAGGGACACTATGCTTTCTCCTAGATAGGAATCGTAATTATAAATCATTTCTAATGCTGATATACAGCAGACTTAGAATAATCAGGCTTTGTGATTCATATGTCTGATGAATATCTAATCAATGGATTGCCCACAGGCCAGTTGATGTATCAGAGAGAACACAAAACAATACAGTTTCTGGAAGAAATTTTACTTAAACACAATAAAAATAACTTTTAACAGAAGTCTTTGACACTGTCTCCCATAAGATCATCATGACAAGCTGTTGATATATGGGCTGGATAAACAGACAATGAGGTGGGTTGAAAACTGGCTGAATGGCCAGGCCCAGAGGGTGGTGATCAGTGGCACAAAGTCTAATTGGAGGCCTAGGTGTCAATACTAGGGCCAGTACAACGTAACATCTTCAGTAATGAACAAGATGATGGGTGGGAGTGTACTCTCATTGGGTTTTCAAGTAATCTGAAACTCAGAGGAGTGGCTGATAAACCAGATGATTGTGCTGTCATTCAGAAGAATTAAGAAAGATTGGCGAAATAGTCTAACAGGGACCTTATGAAGTTCAAAAAAAAGAAAATACCAAGTCCTATCAGCCGGGGATGAATAACTCCATGCAACTGTACAGGCTTGGGTCTGACCAGCTGTAAAGGAGCTTTACAGAAAAGGACCTGATGATGGACAACAAGCTGACGATGAGCCAGCAATGCACCCTTGCAGCAAAGACAACCAACAACAACCTAGACTGCATTAGAAAGATTGTTTAATCTAGCAATGAGAAGAGTAAGGGGCAATCTAGATGTTTCTCACTATGATCTTAATGGCAGCTTACAGAGATGATGGAGACAGCTCTTCTTAGTAGTACCAGATGATGCAAAAAGGGGCAAAGGACACAAATTTCACAGAATCACAGAAACACTAGGTTGGAAAGGACCTTCAAGATCAAGTCCAACCATTAATCCAGTGCCACCATGTACCCTAAACCATGTCCTGAAGTGCCACATCCACACGTTTTCTGAACACTTTCAGAGATGAGGACTCCACCACCTCCCTGGGCAGCCTGCTCCAATGACTGACCACCCTCTCAGTGAAGAAATTTTTCCTAATATCCGATCTAAACCTCCTCTGGCGCAACTTGAGGCCATTTCCTCTTGTCCTATCACTAGTTACTTGGGAGAAGAGGGCAACATCCTCGTCACCACAACCCCCTTTCAGGTAGTTGTAGAGAGCGATAAGGTCTCCCCTCAGCCTCCTCTTCTCCAGACTAAACAACCCCAGTTACCTCAGCCGCTCCTCATAAGACTTGTGCTCCAGCCCCCTCACCAGCTTCGTTGCCCTTCTCTGGACACGCTCCAGCACCTCAGCATCCTTCTTGTAGTGAGGGGCCCAAAACTGAACACAGGACTCAAGCTGCGGCCTCACCAGTGCCGAGTACAGGGGCACAATCACTTCCCTACTCCTGCTGGCCACACTATTCCTGATACAGGCCAGGAGGCTCTTGGCCTTCTTGGCCACCCAGGCACACTGACAGCTCATATTCAGCCAGCTG
>NW_010529514.1:0-16946 GCF_000687285.1 Phaethon lepturus | reverse complement strand
TGCCCCATCCCTGGCAACACTGAAGGTCAGGGGGCCTTGGAGGGGCCTCTGAGCAACCTGATCTAGTTGAAGATGTCCCTGCTCATTGCAGGGGGTTGGACTAGATGACCTTTAAAGGTCCCTTCCAACCCAAACTATTGAACGATTCTACTCTGACATGGCTGTGCAACTCCCTGTTCCAGCAACAAGTTCACTTCTTAGCAGGAAAATCTAAAATGAATATTGGTCATATTAATTTTGTGAAAGTTTGCAGATGTCCTTGGGCAAATACAGTCCCCAACAAGAAGTGAAACAGTAATGGCATTCTTAGATTTATACTGAGGGGAGTTATCACCGATTCCTCCATACACATAGTGCTACGAAGTTTAACAGAAGTAAAAATCTGAAAGGATAAGTCTCACACCAGCTTGGTAAAAGAAGCATAATGAACCTAGTTACAACCCGGTTAGAGTAAAGGTTCCTCTTCCACAGAAATAGAGGTTCCTAAAAATTTGCCATATGTGTCTTATTTTAATTCTTCCCAACTATCTTACAAGACTGTCCTTCATATTTGTCTACTTTTTAACTCTTACAACCTTTCCTGTCCAGACTCCTAAGAGTCCAGTCTTTCTCCCAATGTTTTCCAGTTCCTATGTGCTACACCTGATCTAGAATATCTTGAGCAACCTTTTCCTCCTCTTCCTGATTGCTCCAGCTACTGTGGAGCAGAAAAGAAACGACGCCTCTGTTCTCAGTCCAATGCCTGCTCCATAACCCACCCCTCTTCCCAAAAAGCATAAGCCTACCAACAGGCAACACCTCTTCATCTACAATATGTAGCAGTCATTGATCAGTTACAAACAAGAAGCACCAGAAAAACATACTTAAGAAACAACACTAAGGACTAGAAAGAGTGAGAACTGTTTTGCGTTAGCTTTGAGAAAATTATTAACTCCAGTTTTAACAGGAAAGCTTATTAGCACTTGAAGCTCTGACAAAGAGAGAGAGAGAATTTCTAAAAATGCATCATTTACATGCAGCAGCATTCCACTTTACCTGGATGTACAGAACAGCTTGCTTTTAGCCTGGGAATAAACTGTACTAGCAATCCGCCAAAGCTGTTCTTGCATCCATCGAACATCAGCAGGCATGTCAGGAAACCAGTTTACTAACCTACAACAAAAAGGAAAATACAGTTGTTTTGTAAACACTAGATCTAATCTGCATTATATTTTTACATACCAGGTCCAACATCCAACAAAATAACACAGCTTTCATTCTCCCCAAGTTAATTTCCCCATCAAGGTCTTCAGTTCTTCCCAACCTCCCTGAACTCCTATCTAGCCCACTCATCCCTTTTCTACAAGCTAAGAAGAGGGGCAGCACAGACCACTGTATCTCTCATCTATGCTGAGTGGCTGACCAGTATGTGCATTCCACACCCTCTGACCAACATTGAGGAAACTTGCAAAATACTCCTGTCTCCAATACCTCTTTCTTTGTAGTAGGAACTTTAGGTCAGTTTAAAGTTAGGTGGAAGGAAGAACAAAAAAAAAAGCATAATGGAAGAAGAAATAGAAGGCAGAAACAGAACAATGTCACAAATGTATTTTTTACCTTATAATTCTCTTAACAGAAGTCAGTTATACCAGAGGGGGATGAGGGGTAAAAACCCATGTAAAATTCTGTTGAAACTTGCTTCCTTCCCATCCACCAAAAAAATGGCACAGAAGTGCCACATTAAGTGGTAAAAAACCAAAATATTTTACTGGAGTTCTGTGTGGTTCTATTTACAGAACATTTGATTTTTCAAGTACTTTCTAAAGATAGCAATGACACCTCTGCTATGGAGGTGGTCTGCTAAGGACTGGAATTCTCTTAAGCAAGCATAAAGCTTAGGGTTCATGGTGCATTTATTTAGCATAATTCTTCCTTTATGAGAATTGAAAAACTTATAAAATTAAGCTCTGTTTCAAGAGTACAACTTTCAGGCAACCTAAGCAAACCTAGTAAGAAAATTTATATGGCAAGTAAACACTAGGTCTCACTCCTGACTTCAGAAAGAAGCTAAAGCACAAGAACTATCTGGATAGAGTTCAAATACCACTGCAGAATATAGTAATGGTAATAAAGAATGTTCCTGGAAAACAATTAAGGGTGCTTCTTTTGAGTAGTTACAAGACAGCTACTAGTAATAAGAGTAAACTGTTCAGGAATCTTAATATGTTTATTTACCTAGCCTTAGACTATAGAGGCTTTGGCAGGATGCATATGGAGGTAGAAATAATGGTCTTTGGACAGTTACCACTTGAATTCCAGAGTACCGAAATGCCTACAACACTGAATAAGCTCTCAGTGAATAAACCTCCAAAAGTATTATAACTCTAAAATGGTTCATTAAAGTTCCTTACCGTAAAGCAACGGAGTAAGCGGACTCCACTGGTAGTGTATATGGTAGCATCAGATAGGATATAATCCGCATCGGGAAGAGTTTAGAGAACTGAGCGCAGAATCCATTCTGTTCTTTACAAGCTTCCTGCAGTGCTTAAGAATAATTATTTTTGAAAAAGATATTAGACTATTTGAAAACAGTTTAAATAATTTGCTCAAAGGTCGGTAATTTTCAGTCAACGCTATCAAGTGTTACTGAATAAGGCTCAGATAGAAAATGAAAGAATTAATTTCAAGGCACTCTTACCATAAGCCTTCTCTATGATATTTTAAAATATCGAAACAGACACTCGTATCAGAGGGACAAAAGGCATTACCCAGAACTTCTAAGCAACAAGTCTAAGAATTAATTTAGAATAAGAGAATGTAAAGTTCACCTCCCCAAAAATACTTATGTATTTTAGATAGCATTCCTGTCTTGTTAGAGACTCTGTAACTTTAAGGAGTTTGTTTAAATTCTAGAGCTCCACATATTCCAGTTGTTACATACACTTGTAAGAAGTATCACACTTCAAATTTTCTTCTCCTAGGTCACTGGGATCACAACTTTCAGATCTTGAAAATACCAATCAGCATCCACAAAAAAAACTAGGTAGAAGTTACAGATTAAAGAAAGATGAGAAGTGGTTTTGGTCTATCACCAGCTTATTAAAAAGACAGGAAAGCCAGAGAACTAGAAATCTACAGAAGTCGGGTTTTAAAAATAAGATGGGGATAAACCAGTGTTTGGATTTGAGGTTCAACTCTGGTGTGAAATACAAAAATGCTGTGCACATACAAAGTTCATCCAAAACCAAGTAAGAATTCAGTTCATGACTCTGCATTGTTGAAAGTAGCTCCTTCCTCCTGCTTCAGCCTTATTTCTGTAGCTAAACCAAAATGTATATGTCCACATTTAAAAAATATTTAAAGGCTTTTTCTTGGGTTGAGCTAGTCTCTAATATCACAGGCAGTTATACGATTAAATAAAAAGCATCTTATGCAAATTTTAAGAGTACGCAGAGGAAAAAAATAAATCCAAGTTTGTCATCCAAAGTTACAGGAAACAGTCTGAAGCATGTACCTTTACGAAGCCTAGGAGGTAGACTCTCAAATATGCTCTTCTCCAAAGGCCATGGATTTTGCTTCAGCTGGTCATTAAGTAGTTCCATTTTCAAAGTTTCTACTCTATTATTTTCTGTCAATTTTTTTTTCTTCATATGGTCAATGTGTTGTGCAGCCTCATGAGGATTTCTTTTTGTGAAGGACAAGTGGATATAAATGGAGTCATTCAGAATACCTGAAAGAGTCAAGAGCGTCCACTTAGGCTTGATCCACCAGTCTTCAGAGTACCTGTACAGTACCTGTTGTCTGTGTATCTGTAAAAAGGCCTATCCTGAGGGAACATTATCTACCCAATGTCAAATACACTCGCTCTTATAATCCCACAGATGTTTAATCACATTGGTGAATACTCTTTTGCAGGTTTAGGTCTTACTTTAAAACAGGTTCTAAAGAAAAGGGAAAAGTGAACAATTAACTGAAATGGTACTGGAAACATACAGTCATTTACCAAAGATGTTTTCCAGCAAGAGAGCAAATTATTTAAACAACAGAAGGAAAACTGATTTAATAGTTATTTGAAAGAAAACACCTAAAACACATCAGACATTTGGGAAATTTGACATGGCAGCTATCATTACCTGAGTACTTTGAGGCATTGCGACAACAGGGTGGAGAAGCAAAGCAAGTAGGGTACACAATTGTTTTAATATATACCCAAAGTACAGATCTAAATCAACACTGGTTGCCTTGGAAAACTGGTGACAATTAAGAAATAGCACTGATAATTACCTTAGAAACAAGCACTAGATAATGAGCACAAAGCAAAAAATACAAGAAGGGTGTTTATACTTGGTTTCCAGAAAATCATTATAAAGTTTATATATTATATATATATGTAAAGACTACCAAATTTGACTAGGATCCATACCTACATACAACAGAATCTGTATCCTACTTACAATTACTCCTAAAAGACAAATGTCAAAAGATTATACAGTGAGCTTAGGAAGAAAAAAAAAAAGTTGTCTGGAGTGTTGCAGATGGGGGAAAAATTCAATCCTACAGTTGAAATAGCAAGAGAGGAGATGCATAATGAATGAGTTTGGAAAGGTTATCACTGATTAAGCTTGAAGCAAGACAAACCTATGATAGAATAAGAACAAAGATCACAAGATCAGTAGTATGAAAAGGAGGACAACAGTGTACTACACAAAGGATGTGGGGGAAAGACACCAAGGAAGAGCTGCAATGAGTCTCAGATATTAGTGTCAGGTGGAAACATGCACACAGGAAACTCACGGGTGCAGTACAGCAACAGAACCCATCTTAGCACAGACAACCACAAATTATAGGCTCTTTGTATATCTTGTGCTTTTAATCATTTGGTAAAAGATATAAAGCAGGACTCTCATTAAGTATTTAATAATAGTACTAGACAAATCAAACTCTTAAGCAGAACCATGACATTTTAACAGTGAGGAAAATTGTTCCAAGAAAACTTGAATATTGAATGTTTTGTTATAACAGAGTATAAGCAGTGAGCATATCAATCTATGACTGCATTACAATACTGCAGCTGGTACTATCTGTGCAAACATCACATTTCAGTTTCTATTCCTCTAATCCGACCCAGTACCAATTTACCTCTGCATCCAAAGACTACAGGGGCTAGCCATATTTAACACATGGTTAACTTAAAGACAGTAACTTGATATTGGCATGAACTTGTTTATCTCAAAGTGTGCAGAACAGTGTGCAGAATATTTACTAACATAAAATATATTATTAGAATTCTAGGAGTACAGCAGAGCAACTTTCAATTCTTCTTCCTAAACTTATCTGGGTCCCAACAACTGCTACATTACAAGCCATCATCTTCTAAAGTCTTTCATGATACAGACTAAGGATTTGTCTGTGACTGAGTTTATATTCTTGTTACCAGCTCCTGGTTCTGGACTATGAGGCTTTACCTAGAAGTTAATTTGGATGATAGCAGAGAGGAGGTGATGACAAGATACAGGTTTCACAGGAGTGGGAAACAATAGCCTATTTCTATCCTTCACGACTAACACAAAAGAAACTAGTAATATGATTTCCCTAGTTTGAATTCTTTGGTAATTTCACTTAACAATACCTTAACATTCACTTCACACAAATTTGACAAAACCTCGAAAGTTCAATTTCTGTGTAGCAGCACAACTTACCTCAGGTGAATAGTTACTACAACTATGTGATTTCTACAAGAACTAAACTTATCGTGATCCCTTCAAAAACCTCAAAGACTTGGTCTTTTCTTAACTACATACAACCCCCTCACTTTTTTTTTTTTAAACTCAGGTTAAGACCACATCATCAATAATTATCCACAAGTGTAACATACCATTCTCTCTCAAGAATTTAAGAGCATCTGAATATCCTTGCTCACAGATCTCTCCTAATACCTGCAAGCATAGGGTAAATGAGTCAGACAAAAGGAGATTCAACTCAAGATCAACAGTTTGCAGAATGAAAAGCCACTTCCATCCACCCTCCATTCGTGTAAGAAAAATCTACATTAACAATTGTTATAATTCAACAGATTCAGGCTAATGTGCCTACTGTGATGATGCACACATGATCACGCATACATGAACTTATCTTTCACCTATTACAGATGCACCAAATCATTCACCTAAAAGGACACCATTCTAACAGTTTGCAAGAATTTCTTCCCCTTTTGTTTCTTTGACTAGCCTGTCAGCAGATGCAATGAAACAGGGTGGCTTGGAATATGCCAATTCCCCTCCTTCCCTCTCAGTGCTTCCCACTTCCCCAAACTACAAAAAAAGTCAGCTGTGCAATTTTCATGCTCAAACTCAGACTTAGTCTTCCATATGAAAACATCTTTCACCAGATGCAACACCAGCTCACCTACACAGTAGTCCTGGACAAAAAAAAAAAAAAAAAATCAAATTAAAGCCTACATAAGTAGAACTTAACATTTTTCTTCAAGAGGTCAAAAAGCCCTCAATTAAAAAAAAAAAGTATCTATAGCCGTCAGGAACATTACTTCTCTGTCGTATATCCCAAGCCGATTGGCAAAGTCAGTTTTCATTTTTTCAGCTTCCACAACAGCAATTCAAGAGCATTTCCCCCATCAGATCTGCAATTAACAGTGCTTAGCAAAGTTTAAAGGCAACTTGTCTGCATGAAGTATTAGTGGAAAACTTCACGAATCCACGAAGCTTTAGAGCTTCTAAATTCTGAAGCACCTGGTTAGCAGGTAAACATGAAAGGACTACAAACTGACAGTTATTAATTTACCAATGTTGATTTTATGGTAGAATCCTGTGCTAATTCCCAAATAAATATTGAAAGCCAACAGCAGGACATACATTTTTAGTCTGAGAGAGATCAAAAATAAGGAGAATGAAGACAAACTATGAAAAGAACAGAAACAATTCTGAAGCACCTGGTTAGCAGGTAAACATGAAAGGACTACAAACTGACAGTTATTAATTTACCAATGTTGATTTTATGGTAGAATCCTGTGCTAATTCCCAAATAAATATTGAAAGCCAACAGCAGGACATACATTTTTAGTCTGAGAGAGATCAAAAATAAGGAGAATGAAGACAAACTATGAAAAGAACAGAAACAAGAGAAATGTCACCAGAAAAGTTTATATGGCTAAATGAAATGCTAAGATTCCTGTAGGTTTCTGCAAAAGCATGGCTTTTATAGTTCTAGTAACTACATGAATGCAGTGAGTTACCTTCGGTTCTGGTGGAAAGAGCGCTTGTGTTAAACGATAAAGGTTCCCCAAACTGAGCTGAATGCTGGTGTTGGTCACATTCATTTCATGAAAGTTGGCAGAATTCCCCTTTGGACAGATATCACACTCCCCAGCAAAAGGCGAAACTGTGATGGTATTCTTTGATTCATAGTGAGGTAAGTTGTCACTGATTCCTCCATCCACATAGCGCTACAAAAATGAACAAAAATAAGAAGTCTCAAAAGCTGAAAATTTCTAACTAGCAGATTTGCCATGCAAGAATTAAATAGCATTTAAGACTAACAGAGCAGTCTCTGCCTATGCTCCCAGGCTAAACATTTTGAGCAGCATGCTTTGTCCTCTAATGCCAGTTAAAAACCATTCCAAGTTCTGCAGATAGCCTAAGAGTATTCTATTAGGGATTTTTCTGCACATTTAAGAAAAAGTAAGTCCATTTTAAAGATCATAATCCTACGCAACGTGCAGAGAAAAAGTAGTGCAGCTGTCTCCTCTTCCTCAAAGGACAGGAACAACCAAAGAACTACCAGGGTAGTTCTTTAGAATGAATACGAGCAAAAGAATAGCTCTACACTTCAAAGGTCAAGTTCTGTAATAACAAACCATTCAGTTAGAATAAGAGTAACTTAAAATTGCTCTTAGTAATTTAGAATTTTGTATAAAAGCATCAAAAATATTTAGACATAAAGAAACTGCAAGTAAAAATGGATAATGCTTCAGAAACCTTGCCAACAGTCATGGATATCTATTCTGCTTTGAGCGTAAGTTTAGATGCTGTTCCAGGTTACGGTTGTGTCTCCTTCACATTGAATTGCTCATTTCTGTAGCTTTAGTGCATCACCATTTTAGACATTTTAAGATCCAAGAACTGAAGAGTTCTGTATTGGGGTAACTAACCTATAGTGTAGCAGCTACTATGGCTAAAGACAATTCCCCCACTCACTCAAAACAGCCATCTTTCCAGCGTGGCCAATTGTAGCTAGTTTGTTCTGACAGTGGCAAAAGACTACCAGTTTTGCTGGTTTACTGGCTGCATTTTCCTTCTTTCTAACTAGGCACCAGACATAACCTGTAGGTCCTTGTAATATCTGAATGTAACACAGCAGGTGATTTGAGCAGGAGCAACCTGGATTATCAATTTCATCTGCCTCAATAGTCAGTCCCTGACCATTCTGAGAAACAAATTAGAAATTAGTAAGAGGACAACTCAGAGCAATTTATCCAACATACTCTTCTAGAGAAGCCTGTTCCTACCTGTCAGCTTTCTCAGCCACTGACAAACTTCCTATAGATGTACAATGCAATCACCAACGTACATATGCAATCACCAAGTCCTTTGTGGAAAGTACAATACAACAAAGGAGGAGCCATAGCATGCAGCTCTCTCATGAAATTGTTAAAAGGTGGAAGTACACATCTGAGTCATTGTTCTACAGAGGTAAACAGTTTTAATCATTTGGAGTTTCTGTCTATGCCCCCTAGTAATTTTTTAATCTGAAACCATTGCTGCATTTGAAAGGGGTAAAAAAACAAACAAAACACACCACACCCAAAAGCTTCACAACTGGCAAGTAGACATACCTATTGAAAGTTATCCTGAAGTCTTTGTTTTAAAGTATACATGCAGGAAGCACCAAGACAGAAATACAGCAAGATGCTACAAATTTTACATACTTGACATTCTACTGTGTTTAAACCCTACAGGAGTCATGCCAAGCATATGTAACTGCAGTATTCTTACCAAGTTACATGAAAAATGCTTCCTAAGCATTAAAATCGTATCAAAATAATTGCAAAGATCAAAAGCATACAATGATTCCTTCCTTCCCCTTCCCTCAAAATAGGTCCAAATAAAGCATCACTTGTATGTTTTTGTACTCTGAACTAAGCCTTTTAAAATAACATTGTTGTCTGGTGACAAGAACTGAATAGCCAGATTAGCCTGGATCCACCTAAACCTTGGATTCAGTCCAACGTCCTGTTTTCATAACACCTTTAATCTAGAAGAGTTTAAGGAGACATACAAGGTTTAGAAGTACAGATAAAGAAAAACCCCTATACAGTTTTAATCACTTTTGCTTAAATTTCAGCATGAAGAAAATACATTTCATATCTATCCTTGACCTTTTAGCACTTACAAATTGCCTTGAGAACAGTCTGTAATCAACCACTGCTAAAGATGTTTTGATTCTTTCAATATGCCTCCCCTCTCCTTCTGTAAGGAGCACCACAGTTGGAAGGAAAGCAAATGCAAGTTAATACAACACTATAACAAAAAGTCATGAATGTCACTGCCTTGCTTTGAAATGCATGTCTGCTTCCAGACCTGTTAATCAGAATACCTATAACAAACTCTTAACTTTTCTGCAGTTGTTGCCCCTTTAATGGGGGATTTTAGAAAACCCAGTATAGCCATGAAGTATTAAGAGATTTTGTAACCAACAGTTCCTGTCAAGAAATAAAACAGATTAATACACTGACACTGTACCTTTAAAAAGCAACCTTACACTGAATACAAATGACAGAAGACATTAAAAAGCTTTGTTTATATCTAACCAAACATGGAACTTAATCCAGTTTTAAGGCAGATCTACCTACAGCAACAACAAAGATATGCAATAAACTAGCTTACAAGATTTTTTTTTTTTTAAACAAACAAGTGTAAGTGACCCTTCCTATAAATTTGTACAGGTGAATGAGCATCACTCTCTTCAATAAATATTTATCCTTAAGTTAAATACTTAAAACACTTGCTATCTTCGAATACCCCCTTAAAATTCTTGCTTGCTGATTGCAGTAATTAAAAGAGCTCAAGCATGTGTGTGTTTTGCAGAGTGGTGAAGAAACATACGTAACATCTTCCACATACTTAGTGTTTCCCTGCTTTTTTTAAAAAATTGTAACATACAGCTACAGTACTAGAAGCTATGATGAAGATATCTATTTTACAGTCGGATAACAAAACACATATATACATTGTCTCTTAATTATTTTTTCAGAATAGCTAGAACTATTTTTAGATCTTAGCAATAGACACTTACCACACCTCTAAATGATGGTGGAATTAGGCCACAATAAATAGGGACAAATGAACTACAGATTAAAGCCTGTAGGAAAATGAGACCATATAAATTAAATGGTAACTATTCTATTATTGAAATGATCATTTATCTTTATATCTTTAGATGTTAGCAACAACAACCAATCAAGCAACCAAAAAAATCTCTATCAAGTACACTTGAATAAAAAGATGGGGAAAAAAGCTATTATCAAGCACTATTTTAAACACGGTGTGGATATTCCACATTTCTTTTTTGGAATGTAACCACACTCCACCTAAAAAAAAAAAAAATCTAAGACTCACTAAAAGACCATTTCTGGAAATGCTAATTAGCAAGGAAAAGTTTATGATCATCCACTCAAGATATGCATTTTCTGAGTAACCAAAGTAACTAACTAGAGACACAAATATCAACATTCCGGGATCATATTAAACTAGCTTTGTAACCAACATGAAGAACTTCAAAAAGATATTTTTGACTGTTTCTTGATCACTGCTTTTGTAAGCATGACCTTAAAAAAAATTCTTATTTATACATTGCACTTTAAAGGCATTTATCCTTTTTAAGATTGACCCCTCACACCTACTCACTAAAACAGTTTGCAGATACATTGACTGGGAAAACTAGTAAGTGAAATTAGTGTAACGAAGCTTGACAGTATATTAAAGATGAATTCAAAGTCACAATATCCTAAAATGTTTAAAATAGAAATCCAGTGGATGATGTTAAATGGACTTAAGGTTATAGAAACTTTTAAAAGCTGTCAAACATACCTGGACAACTTCTTCTTTAGAGTTAAAATTAGATATCAATGCATTTTTACCATCTGATACTCTGGTGAGTGAAATACACAGTCTGCCCGATGACAACTGGTGAGCGTTTTCTGGAAGATTTCTCATCAGTCCATCTCTTACTATCTTTATCACATTAAAGGAAGGATGAAGAGGACCAAGATTTCGCTTTCTAGCTTCTTTGGCTAATGCCAGAACATCTGCACAAGCTTGAGCTGAAAATAAAATACATTTAACTTAAGAACAGAAGATATGTCAAAAAGCAAAACACACACTTCCAGTAATAAAGCATGTATAGAGCTCCAATTTTTCTCTCTGATTGCTAGCATGAAAAATAAAGAGCTTTTTAACAGATAAAAATAACTGTCCACTAGTGTTTAACAGAGTTTAGGAGTTTTCTGAGGCAGAAAAAAAAAGTCACTTTAGACTTTCAAGTAGAATTCCTGGTGAAGACCCAGCCGCTAAGTTACTCATATGTTATTTTTTTATAGACTTTTTATAGGTATAAAATACCAATATAAGATGCTTCGGTAGGGAATTAATTCCAGAAACACATTATTTAAGAAAAAACAAAGATGAGTGACATTCTCTAAGCAGGTATGCATGGACACATTCCATATGCAACATCATAAAAACCTACAGTGTATGATGCACAGATTTAAGGTCTACAGTATGTCTGCTGAAGAAGTAGAGGACCTGGGGTTCATCACAGCTAGTAACACTTGTTGGACTTCAACCAACCTTAAGGTTTCAGGGCACCATTTATCTGCATTTATATATAAACACAGTAAAGGGAACATTAACTGTGATCTTATTGTAAGGAAGATCAGGAGGGAAGTTTTTAAAGCAGTGGGTAAGGAATATGGAGGAGATTTGTAACACCTCTCACACAGGTCTCCACCTAAATAGGTGGATAGCTGTAAAAATAGGCATTTTTACTAGTATATAATGGACATGATAGTTTTTATAATTTTTTCTCCAATTAAATCAGCATTTGGGAACTAGATCAAATCACTACAGAAGACACAACTGCTCCTGAAAAACGCTAAAATAATTTTAACAACCACATAGCTAGTCATTGTAAGAACAGTAGCTCAACCTGCAATGCTTTGTTTGAATTTTTAATGTCATGATTCTCCAGGGCATACTTTGAGGAAATTGCCTGATAAGCTTGTAGAGGAACTTGACAGAGGAAGGGGGGTGGGAAGTAACAGGTTATTAACCTGAGTGATACGCTACAAGATCACGTAAGAGTATTTTCAGAACTCGTATAGTGTAACTTACATCGACTCTTCCTAGGATAGCTAGGATTCAACTTATCAAGTTAAATGTGAGCATTGCACTGGAAACAATTCTGCTTAAGCCTCTGAGTTCAGATTAATTTCCAAAGGTATTTTCTTTCTACAATGTTATTTTGCGCCCCTCAAATAGCAATACCTAAACCTTTCTTATTCTTAACACAGTAAACCAAGAGTCTATGTTCAGTAGAGCATCTCTAAAAAAATCTGAGGTATCAGACATACTCCATTTTTACCATTACAATTTTTTCATTCCACCTTTGCAGAGTGAAGCCTTGAGCCATGAATCTGCTGATACCAGTACCCAGACCCCACCTCCCACCCCATAAGACAGCAAACAATTTAGACACAGCTCACTGCTCATGGTCAAATATATCCTTATGTTAGTAAAACACATTTTAGATGCAATTAAAAAAATGGCACAAGTCACATTCTGGCAAGTGAGGAAGTTCTTTCCAAAAGCAGTTAGTTATGTTGACAGTTTTCTCAGTTCTATTTTTCCATGCACTCAAATATAAATTACCACCTCCCTAACTAACTTAGCAATGTTCAATCTTCTAAACTTTTCTGAAGACAGAAAATCAGACACACTGCAGGAGTCTGAGATACTGAACTACCAGAACTCTATCCATGAACAGTAGTCTTAGTGCATGCATTAATTTCCTTTTTCAAAATAAGTACTTTTTAAAAACTTATGCCCCAAGCAAATAAATTGCTTGTTCTAAAAACCAGACCAAGAGCACTCGGGTGCACGGACACATGAGCAAACAAACACACTCTCACTTCTCTGCCAGGTCTTGACCCTGTTTTTCTAGCTAGCATCCTGTCAAATTGACACTCAAGCCGTTACTTAAGTTTGAAGCACAGTAACATCCTCACTTATTTGCACTGCAGGCCTGTTTCTGCAGAAAAAAAATAAAGTATACCAGTGCCCTCTATTAATCTTGTGTTGCAATTATTTACCTCTCACCATAAAAAAAGTCAGGCAAATACCAGCTCACTTTACATACCCCATTAAAGAGCTGTAAACTGATGACCTCTAACAGTTTAGATTTGAATCCCTCTCATTTCAACTTCCTTTCAGAAAATAACTACCCATCAAGCTGAAATTTGATTTCATAGTTTACCCATCACTTCCGCATACAAGAATTTCTACATTTGAGGTAGTCTATAGGGGGAAAAAAAAAAGAAAAAAAAATCAAGTTTACATATTTTGTTTATTGTAACCTATTTTAAACATGGGGGGGGGAAAAAAAAAAGACTGTGTTGTGGTCTACCCAAGAGTATGTCATATTAAAACACTGAAAATTTAAAAAGCTGTTCATTATTAATTTAACAGACTTCAGAGTATTCCAACTTCTTTTCCTTTTCCCTTCCTTCCTCAACAGAACTAAAAAAAAATACAGTTACCTCTTACGCTGGTGTATTCCAAAATGGGATCTTCTCAGAAAGGGACAGAAGGCTAGAGCTCAACTCAGACTGGAATTTTAGGCAGACCTCGGTACATCGGTTTTATTTTTTGAAGTGCAAGAGAGCTAAAGAAATGAATATACCTATTAAATGTGAACTGTTTCTAGTTTTATTTCTATATTCCTAGTTATGTTTCTCTATTCCTATTTTAGTGGTTAATAATTATTATATAATAACTATTAATTCATTTCCCACAGACTAAAACCTGACCTTGTATTTACTGCCCCTACCAAACCTGTTTTCTTTAGTGTCCCACTAGAATGGACGACCACATCACCACCGACATACCAGATCTTCAAAACATCCATGGGGAAGATCTAAAAAGCGCACCTCAACAGTTCCAGTTCAGAATAGCCTGGAATGCACTTCATCCTCAAAAGAACAGTCACGTCTACGCTTCCCCCTCTACCTTCCCCCAAATTCAATGAAGTAAACTTCTTCCTCAGTCTGGTAAAGTATACTTCTTCCTCAGTCTGGAAAAGTATACTTCCTCCTCCCCTTCAATGGCTAATATTTCAAATGTGAAATTCTACAGGCTCTCAGTTTGCCTATCTAACAGGTAACATGAAGCACAAAGAAAATCCTTTATTTACAACATCTGGCTACAAACCTGTAAGAAATCAGAAATGCACATCAATTTTTGTCAAAAATCCTGTTCATAGATGTATGTACACACTCAGAGTTTTACATGCACCAACAACCCAGGGCTGGGCCCACTTAAGTCTTGAACACCTCCAAGAATGGAGGTCCCACAACCTCACTGGGCACCTGTTCCAGTATTTTACCACCCTCACGTTAATTTTCTTTCCCTTCTACCTAATCAGAATTTGCCATGTTCCAGCTTGTGCCCTGCTGCCTCTCATCCTTCCACTACCCGTCTCTGAGAAGAGTCTGGCTCTGTCTTCCCCACAGTGAAACAACTGTGAAAACACAAGGGACTTTTAACCACAACTGCAGAAAACACAAATACTGCATATTAAAGTATATCAATGTAAGGGAGGCGTACAATACAAACTAATGAAATATATCAATTTGTTATACCACATTGAGTTTCTTTAGAGCTTATTTACAATCCTCTGCTTTCACACAAGCTCATAAAAAATTAACAGCTAAAAAGATACAGAATTAACATGGAAATACCTTCTTCATTTGATGAATTTACAATGATTCACAGATTTTAGAATGTGTCTGGTTCTGAATTGTCTTCCAAGATTCCCAAGATGCTTCTTTTTTTTAAGTTTCCAGAACAAATACACTTGCCCATGATATACAATACCTTGGGCAGTGATTGCACACATACTAGCTATTCTATTTGTTAGAGAAAAGCAAAAATCTCAGTTGGCATTGAGAAGGGAAAGACAAGGGAATATTTGAAGTCTACAAGTCTCAATTACTTAAAAACTGTAAAAGCTGTTAATAACACATACTTTCAGGTGAACAATAGACATTTTTGTGCTTCAGAGAACTTCAAATATTTAAAGCAGCATCCTTCTTAAGTAATTTACAATGACTTAAGTCTTAAAATTGGATACATTCTAAAAATAGTTATTGTGTATAAATATGATTTGTTTTAAAAGCTGATATTAGGCTCATAATAAGTGTATTGTGTTAGGACATTACACCAACATTAAATTAAAAAGTTTAAGTAGCACAAGTTTACTGCTAAAGTTTCGAAGAAATTGAGCGTGTGTGATAGAGATCAGTGGCTAAGCAGCAGGGACAAGCACTAGTCTCTTGCATATACAGAGAACTTCTGTTTGTTTTAGTCAATAAATTGTTCCCTCAGAAATTTAAAAGCAAAACCCAATCCTTTTCCAAACTCAAAATAAGCACTCATTGTAAGTAAGTAAGATAAAATGTGAATTTACAAAACCTTGTAGTTCTAAATCTGTTAAGACTACACTTAAAAACAATCACTATTGATTAATGAACTAGACAAGCTTTTATTCAGTATATTTCTTTGGTTTAAAAGGAAAAACATTTTCAGATTTCCAGATATTTCCTACACTTTTTTAACTGTATTCCAGGCACTATCCTAAACACTTTGGTATTTTACTTGTATTAAGCTTGCTTTAATGTCTAGCATGTCTAATTCACTAGATAAATGTATATTTGGGTTCTCATGAGCTCTAAATAAATAAAAGTAAGGTATACTTACTATATTCCTACTGCTAGAAAAGAAGTAGCTTATTTCACAGGAGAGACTATATTTAGTTGCAAACTAACATCTTCTATCCAGTATAGACACAAAACAAGATTAACTATTACTTAAATCACAATTAAAATCAGTGATTTTAATCATTCCACTGTTTCAAATGATATACCTACGTGATCTATGCAATATATACTGCGCACAGATTAAAGAGGAAAAGCATGTTAAAGCTAACCTAAGCCCCTGACCTTAACTCTCTTAGCCCTACAGCAAGAAAGGAGAAGCTTCCGAGGAAGCAAGTTAAAGCTAGCTGAAACTTCATGTGCAAAGCTAACCACAGAAGAGATGCATTATTTCCCACTGAAGTGTAAGTATTTCGTTTCAAACTGATGACAGGGTTAGTCTGCTCGCTCTGAAGGGTGTTACGATTCAGCTACTCCTGCTCTCCCGACAGTTTTTAATTCCCCTACTTTGCACCCAGGTAAGAGCAGTCGTCACCAACATTTGTAACTCCGAGGCCAGGCGGCACCGGAGGAACTCCTCAGAGGGACACACATACCTGTCCCTGTACCTGGGGTCGTAAACTCCGACCATTTGACTAAACAAGTGTTGAAATCGGATCAGGCATCGACAAGACATTTCTTGAACGAACGAGGTTGATAAATATCCATCCGAGGTGAAGACACGCTAACTTTAGCACCTGCCTCTTCCCCCACCCTCAAGGAAACATACCATTTTTCTGTATTTTACTCGGAGATAAGGTGTGCACGGGATGAGACGCGAGGGAATAGAGAAAAAGACAGCCCAGCACCTACAGGGCCACATAACGCGTTCGGATTTAATTTCATAACAGTGGTCAATGTTCCTCTTTTGGGGACAGAAAACGAGAAAGAGAGAAAAAGAGCCAGCCCCGCAGAGAAGGGATGG
>NW_010529513.1:0-1589 GCF_000687285.1 Phaethon lepturus | reverse complement strand
TGTGATGCCATGTGCGAAATAGCCCATCAGTTCAACTTGCTGATCGAGAACCTCAACAGATACATGGACGTGTGAGTCCACTGAGGAGGGGATGGGGACAGGGAAGGCGGGGCAGGGCATGGCTTGGGGCTACCGCTTGGGGAGGGCAGGGGGAAATGCATGGGCCTACAATGCGAGGGGAGATGCCCTTCTGGAGGCAGTGACCTGCGTGACACTGAGCTGATGGTGTGTGTCCCTTTTCCTGAGGCAGAGGGAACGACTGTGCTCAGCAGGCAGGGAGAGGGCCTCGGGCACAGGCTGGGTGGGACCCCACGGCAGTGACACAGCCTGCCGTCTCCTTTGGGGGCAGGAAGAATAGCGCCAGGGTGCTCGGGAGTGCTGGGCTTAGGCTTCCCCTCCTCCTCACACAGCCTTAACTGGGAGACGCCTGAGGGCAGCGACAGCTCCTGGACTTCCATCACGGCCAGTGAAGCCGGGTCCTCCTCAAGCATCTCGCTGTCCCCTTCGACAGAAGACCCCCACACTTCCATCATGGACAGCAAAGCCAGCTCCTGTACAGACGTGTCTCTGTCCTCTTCCACTGACAACTCCTGGACTTCCACCACGGCGAGCGACGCTGGCTGCTCTTCACAGGAGTCTCTGCCCACTGTTCTGTATGGAGCAGACACGGCTCATGCCCCCAGCATCCAGCCTGGCCCGGGGCACCCCAGGACAGACCTGGAGGAGGAGGCTGATCTGGCAATTCACCCACCCTGCAGGGAGGAAGGACACAGGTGCCTCGAGGTTGGCAGTGTGCAGCAGCACCAACAAGATCTCGAGATCCAGCTGGGTCCTCCCACTCCACCTCCAGAGGTGCCCGAGGTCCACTCCAGGGAAATGGAGACGCCTCTCCACCACAACAATGGCCAGGAGACCTTGGAGGGCCTCATGCCAGAAACAAAACTGCTGCGGGAAGTGTGGAGGAGCCTCCGCAGAATTTCCCAGCCTCAGCTCCTCCAACACCTCAGCGACCAGGAGAGCGTGATGTGATGGTGGTTCCCATCGTGTCGGAGACACGTGCATGCAAGGGACGCGGGCTCCAGGCTACTCTGAGAAAGCAGCGTTCCTGAGAGCAGCACAAGAGATGCTTCAGGAGCATGGGGACACACCAAAACCCAAAAGAGAAGATGGAGGAACATCTGAGAGTGGCCTGACCAGCACGGAGACCCTGCCAGGCACCGACGGGGGGAAGGAGAATGACTCTGGGGCACAAAGGGATGTACATGGTCCTTACCGGGGACAGGCACGCTCGGACCAGGAGGTTGGCAGGACAGCCCCCTGGCCTGCAGGAAGCATCGGCAGACCCCGAGGACACGTGCATGCAAGGGACGCGGGCTCCAGGCCATTCTGAGAAAGAGATGCCTCAGGAGGATGAGGAGACACCTCTGTGCAGAAGAGAGGATGGAGGAACACCTGGGAGCAGCACGACCAGCACGGAGACCCTGCCAGGCACCGCTGGGAAGGAGAAGGACTCTGGGACACTAGGGGATGTGCACGGCCCTTCCCCTTCTGGCCACGTAGAGTGGGCACCGCCACAGAGCCAGGGAGCT
>NW_010529512.1:8144-8413 GCF_000687285.1 Phaethon lepturus | reverse complement strand
CTGCAGCGGGCCTGGGTTGGGGTGTTACACCAACAGGCACCTGCAGAAGCGCCTGGAGCGGGACAGATGGAAAATACCAGGCGGACCTGGATTTTTCTGGAAGACGGGACGATGGGAGAGTGACAGAAATATTAGGCTTACTCTGTCTTTAATTACTGCTACTTTAATTATTACTGCTGGAGCTTGCACTCCTTCCCCCCCCAAACTGCTCAACAGACTTTTTCTAAAAGGGCCCTTCAGTGTCTGTAGTGCTGCCCTGGCATCCCTGC
>NW_010529512.1:0-8113 GCF_000687285.1 Phaethon lepturus | reverse complement strand
AAAGAGCCCCTTACATTGTCTTCTGCAGGAGGAGAGCAACATTTCGCAAGTCTTCTGCAATGATATTTAGAAGTAATCAGCTTAAGCTGGTTTTCTGAAATTAATTGGCTCAATTTGAACAGACATTTAGCTTTTTCTATATACAACTTGATTGCTTTTAATTGTACTTTTGTGTACTACAGACAGTGAATGCAAGATGGGAAGTAAAATGTCATACATTGCTTCAACTTGAGTGTAGCTGGATATCCAGTCATTGGGAATAAATGACCCCTGTATCTGGTTTGGACTATAATGACACACCTTGCCTTCCCTAGCTGTTCCCCTGTACTGGCTGCAGGGTGGCTTGGTGGCATTGTGGGCATTTCTGGGGTGTTCAGTGCCGGAGGGAAGAACAGAATTTAACTAAACTACTATCCGCACAGAAATCGGCACTGCCAAGTGCTCACGTGCTGAGGGAAGATGAGGAGGCGTTTGTTGTTCTCAGTGGGTTGCCTTGGTCCTGTTAACAGATTCAGAGTGCCCGGGAGGGCGTGCTTGGTGCAGGGCAGAGCCATCGCCTTGCTGGGGCTGTTTCATGCAGCTCACTTTCTCATTCTCTGGAACCAGAAACAAGAGTACTTGACAATAACAGGTATGACAGTGTCGTGGTTCAACCCCAGCCAGCAACAAAGCACCACACAGCCGCTTGCTCGCTCCCACCCTGGTGGGATGGGGGAGAGAATTGGAAGGGTAAAAGGGGGAAAACTAGTGGGTTGAGCTAAAGACAGTTTTAATAGGGAAAGCAGAAGCTGTGCCCACAGCAAAGCAAAACAAGGAATCCATTCACCACTCCCCATGGGCAGGCAGGTGTTCCTGCCATCTGCAGGAAAGCAGGGCTCCATCACGCGTAACGGTTACTTGGGAGGACATATGCCATCACTCCAAATGTGTCCCCCTCTTTAATTCTTCTTCCCCTGGCTTTCTATGCTGAGCATGACGTCATATAGTGTGGAATATCCCTTTGGCCAGTTTGGGTCAGCTGTCCCAGCTGTGTCCCCTCCCAGCTTCCCGTGCACCCAGCGCTGTACCAGCTATCAGGAAGAGAAGTAACTCTATCCCAGCAAAAACCAGGACCGACAGTAACAGCAAGAAAGGACACCCTCACATTTGTGCTAAATACAAAATATGTAGTTACTAGTCTTGGTTGTCCAATATAAAAACTTCTGTATGGACAACAGTTTAAATTCTGTTGATATGGGGCAAAGGAAATAAAAATATAAACACTTTTTTCAAATGCCTATAAAGATTTTTTTGCTATTTTGAATTCTGAAATATCGAGGCCCTTGGCTTCTACAGCAGCTTAGCCAAATGCTCTATAAAGTATTTTACCATTATTATGTATGGAGCTGTGTCTCAGTTTGATATATCTAAAGCTGTGTAAAATTCTCTGTTGATTTTTTGTTTTGCCAGGCCTTGGCTCTAATACGTGACAGCTCAAATAGATGATTTGTCATCTTCCCCTGAGAAGGAAGGAAGGTACCTTTTTCTGGTCCCTTTCTTGGAGCTGCTGGAGCCTGCTGAAAGCGCTCGCCAGGATCTGGCTCCCTCTTGCGGGAAGCTGCCCGGCAAGCACTTGGGAAGAGATGCGACAGTGGAGGGAGATGGATGCAGCATCCGCAGGGAAAGCTCTGGTTCTGCGCCGTGGTTTTCCCTGCAGTTGCTGTTCTGGTAATGCCGGTCCTTGCTCTAGGTTTTAAACTCTTCCTAAACAGAAGGATAGCTTCATCTCTGTTCATTTACCAGCAAGTTCTGAGCTCTCCCATGCTTGTGTGTTAAGCATGGTTCTAACCCAGGGATGAAGGTAGGCCTAGTCTCTACAGCTGGCCTTGTCTCAAACTCTCCATATAGGAGAAATAACCCTCCTTTAGGAAAAGATAAAATGCAAGCAGCAGGTTAACTAAAGCCCAGATTACCAAAGGATTCATCTGCTGTAACTACTGATCACTAACGGCCTTTAGCTGTTCTGGGAAACATTGCCTCATGTTGCATTTTCCTACAAAAGCATGCTGTGCTTTACTCTATCGTTCTAAGTGAGTATCTATCTGTCTACTTCAGCTATCACAAGACAGGTGAACCAAGTATGCTTGCATGGGGTACAACAATAGATAGAAGAGCTCTAGTTTATTTAAAAGCTGTGCTTCTGTTTAACTGAGAATTGTACTGCTTCTGATGATCCAGTCTGGTATCTCAAAATGAAGCACCTTCTGTGAGGGTTGCTTTAGGTCAGAATGCAGTTTTCTTTCGGTTTGGTACAGCAGATGTCAAGCAAGATGCCCTGAAGAAAGTGAGTCCGATTTGATCCTGTGTCTGACATTTTTGTAAGTGGGAAACTAAAATTTGCCTCTGATCAACAGCTAACCGTTATCCTCCATTGTTCTTCATTAGCTCAGGTAAATTGTGTTCTAAGTCATCCTACTCAACCTCCATGCTGTCTCCCAGGCCTCTTGTTTCCTCCCTGGGCCTGGTGGTGCCCATCCTGTGACTCATGCTGACCTGTCAAGCTTAACATTCCTGCTAAACTCTAGAGGGAAGAAGGCTGTGCTTACAGAATGAAAGCAAAGAACAGCTTTCACGACACTGAAGTTCTTGCTAGCATTTCAGACTAGGAGCCTAAACGAAGTTGTATCTGTTTTAAATGCTACCAGTACAGGCAGAGAAGGTTGTGGCGCTGGCTTAAGAGCATATAAGAGCATGGCTTCTTGCAACTACAGTGCAATAATTATATTTCTTGTTGCAGAATCTGTGTCATCACTTTGGCAGAAGCCCATCCTCTTCTTCAAAATGGAAGAACAATTACAAGCATTAATTACCAAATCAGTGCCAACTGTAGCAGACTCCAGAATAAGGTCTCTGGGAAGTCAAAAAGGGTATGGCTTTGTGATTTGGTTAGTTTTCATTTTCATCTCTCACAGTGCCTGAGACTTTCTGTCCTTTCTAGAATAGAAACCAAGTTAATTTTGCTTTTTATTTTAAAACAGCCCCTCCACAGTTAAGGAATTTAGACTTTTCTCAAGAGGTGCCTGTCTAACTTGTCCCAGCCAGGGTCTTACAGTGCTCCTGCAGCACCGGTGGTTTCCAGTGTTGCTCAAACCAAGGCTAATGGTTGCATTTAGTAATTTTTTCATAGTATATAGAGTGACTTAAATATGCCTTTGTCAATCAAAAATTGTTTCCATCAAAATGCCAATGATTTGGAGACTACAGTTTTTGTCAAACAGACATGGATAGCAGATGGGCTAGTTCAGTGTGTTTCACGGTGGGTTTTCAAACACATAGTTTAACCTGGCTATATTAAGTCAGTCAGTCAACTGTGCTGTTTTTCTCCGCTCTTTGCTGATTTTAATCTGAATAAACTACAAGAAACTTAATTATGAATAAATTTGTAAGCTCTCACAAGCTTCTGATCTATTTGTGCACATATGTTGTTGTATTCCTGTCAGCAGGGAAGCACAACTGTGTAGCTTGCAATGACCTGTTACTATCACACTCCCTTTGTTTTAAAGCTTACAAACTTTTTGTGTTGCTGGTGGTAATACGCTTAAAAGCCCTGTGTAATTAGAAGTGTGTATACATGTGTGTGAGTATTTTGTATTTTTTCCTCCCCTCCCCGCCACACAGGGAGCTCAATTTTTAACAGAACTTGCCCCTCTGTGCAGGATATCTTCATCAGATGGAGAGGAATACACCATTTATAGGTAAAGTTTTTCCCTTTTTCTTCTTACCATAACATACCATGGACTTTTACTGAAACTTAACACTTTTGCAGTTGTATACGAGGGCGACTGATAGAAGTGAATGAAAACATTCTTAGCAATCCAGCTCTTCTGCAAGAAAAGGTAAGAAACTTTCTTGCTTTTTATTTCCTAACTTTTATTTCACTACTAACTTCAGTCTTGCTTTTTAGCCATCAACTGAGGGATACATTGCAGTGGTTCTACCCAAATTCGAAGAAAGCAAGAGTGTAACTCAAGGACTTCTGACACAGAAAGAGTATGAGGAAGTTTTATTGAAACGTCTTAATTCTTCTTCATGAAATTAATTATACAGCTATCATCTGTATTTGATACTAAATAATGTGCTTTTATTGTACATTGTCACTTTCATGGTATTGAAAGGCCTAGCGCCTGCTTTTAAAAGTGGAACTTAAATGCTTGATTCATACAAGAATAAACCAGTTCAAATAGTTTTATATTAAAATTTCCTTTCTCTTTTCCTCTGAAGTCTAGCACTACGGGTTTTCATATAAGCACAGAATGGTATGTTGGAGGGTATTTATGTTCCACAGGCAGCTTTGCTTCTGCTCAGTGCAAGCATAATCCATACAGAAAAATCATATGATTTAGCTATCACTTAATTTAACTACACTAATACAATACGGAGTTTGACAAAGGTGAATTGAAAATAAAAATGGAACAGAAGCCTATGTACAAAGAGCAGATAAACTTGAAAATAGCTGTTCCACACCAGGTTATATTTTCAAGGCATCCTGAAGTCAAATAATGCCCTTTGTACAGAAGTTTGTCATAATCAGCATCTGTTTTCTTAAATTTTAAATGGTATACTGTAAAGTCTATATAATACTTCAGTGGTTCTACATGCAACTCAAATTCTGCTCAGTAACTTTTAATGAAAAAGGAAGCAACAACTGCCATCTACAAATAAAGGTGGTAAAAGAAAAAGAAACTGAGTCAAGAGTATTAATCACTTGGAAATATACTTGTGGAAATACGAATCATGTCAACAAGATTAAAATACGGTGGTGGGTTTTTTTCTAGAACTACTTCATTGCAGGTATAACTCATATAACATTTCAGTGCTTTAGGCCACAGCCTTTCAGACTATATTCCTGATTCTGCTTTATCAAATACACAGACTGAAATATGCCAGAGATGAGTTTACAGACTTCCAACAGTAGTGTTACATACAGCATTTGCAGCACAAGGTTCTTTTAGATAAACTGTCTATTAGCAGCATCTTTGGGTTGAAACATCCATTAAGACATTCATAGGCATTAATTACAAAACTGGTATCAACAGTGAGCATAGGAAAGGCATTCACATTATAAAAATACATAACAATTAGACTAGTTGGTGTCATAATTGCTAAGTAATGGGACATCTATTAGATGTGACAAAGATCAACAGTTTTAATTAAAATTAACCTGGTTTGACTTTCCACAAATGAAAGCAATATTGAAAATTCAGCAAGTGTTATTTTCAAATGGGAGTTGCTGCATTTCCAAGTGCTATAATTACTTGCTCTCTAAAAACGTCATGTTTGTTATATGATTTTCTAAAGACTTGATGCCAAATGTCTCAGCTCTCCTTCCTGGAGTATGTACACTTGTACCAGTTTGTATTCTGTCTTCTCTCCATGGTGGGGCAGGTTTAATACAGCCATTTCCTGCTTTATTCTGTGTATATAGAAAAAAAGATTTCTTAAACAACAACAACAAAACCAAAACAAACTGACAAAAGCCCCAAAAACCCTTTAAAAAACTGCAGATGAACCAAGTACTCACCTTTCTCAGTAACTTGCAGCAAAGCGGAAGAAGTTGGCGTAAGAGAGTCATCACGTTCCTTGTTTTCAGAATGCATGCATCAACCTAAGCACGGCAATTAGAGTAAGACCACTGATTACTTTTATTATGCAATTGTTTAATGCATGAGATGATAATCTGTTCCAAGCTTGAATAGGTAGTAGTCTTCCTTCATAAATCCCTTCTAATCAAAAGGTATTGCCTAGCTTTTTTGAATTTCACTATATAGTACGCATAGAGCAACAGCATCCCTTCTGTTAACCCAAGACTTGAGCTAGGACGCAGAAAGGAATGACACGCATCCCAGGAGAAGGAACTACTAATAATACAATATTAAACAGTAATGTAAGCGTCTTGGAAAGGAGCTCTTACCACCCAAGTATGATTCATCACAATTCTTCGTGTTTTTCCTTTCATGTCCTGCCAGCATGATTTAGAAAGCTGTGCGGCATGTGAGCCTTACCTTGATATGAATTACACTAAAAGTTCGCTAAATCTTAAAGCATTTCCGTTCATGCCTCAAGTCTGACACTTACCACAGGTCACAAGTCTGGGCCCTCAAGAAACATTAATTTGATAGCCTATTATCACTATATGTGATACATCACTCTATAAACAGACTGGAGTTCCTATTTAGTTTAGCTAGAGAGTGTAAAACAAACCAAGCAGCAGCCCTGAGGTGCTCAGTTTGGTTTTGAGTGGCTTGGATGCTCAAGCCAGTTTCAGTCCCTGCTGGAAAATTGAAACATCTTTTTCCATAGCTCATTGGAAACAAACATCCAGGTGCACAGAAAGTGTCTTGCTCACATCGATCGTATTGCTGCTCAGGGATACTTGGAAGTCCTTCAAAAAGCCTGACCTCCCTTCCTGACTAAGGTTTGCAGATCTACTTAGTGTGGTAACAATGCTGAAACTTCTATGGCAGCTGTAGGTTATGTACTTCAGTAATAGAGTCTTCGGGGTTTGGAATTTGTTCTGTGTATATTAAGCATCAATAACAATGGATTAACAATTATGATTACAGTGGTGGAAATAGAAATTACCTTCATTAATATTTTGATCCCTGAAGCCCTTTCTTAGTGAGGTACACTTAATTACAGTTCATATCTCTCTCAATGAAGTTCTAGTGGATTACAGTATGATTACTGTAATCTAGTGGACTACAGCATTACTATATACAGTATTACTCCATCTCGTATTATTCAGCTGAAAATTCTGTTTCAGTATGATAAAATTCCAGTACCTCTCTTTATCTAGTGGGTAAGTTGAGGAAGATGTTGACAGAAATTCTTCGAAAAGTTCTCAGCAGTAAAAAGCAACATAAAGCAGTGGAAGCCTATGGACACCTTTCCACTTTTTTTTTTTTTTTTTTTTTTAAGACCAGTACACGAACATCATTGTCTTGGGAAACATTTCTGTAAACTCTTTCACTAACACTGAAACCCAAAACCCAAAGGACAATTTCAGTATTTTTTGTAATAGGAAGGAAAAAAATCCTATTACTTATTTTACTGATTCTGAGACTCTAAAGTTGGTAAGCTAGGGGTGGGGAAACTGTTCCTTAAAAGATGAGTATCAGTGATACGCCTGTGGCTACTGGGCCAGTTATACAAAACTCTGATATCCATGCTCCCTAAAGAAAACAATATAGTCTTGTAGAGTAATAACTCCCCAAGCTATCCACTGGCAGGCCTCCAGGTATTCCAGGTGCCAGTGTACTACATTTCACCCTCCTATCAAACTCTCAGCGTGCATGAGGGAGGGGGTCAGGTCAGGCTAAATTTCAGTGAAGCCCTTCTCTGATTGGGGGGGGGGAAGGCTAGAAAACAGTAGCACCTGTGCTGAAGAAAATCCCCTCCTGAGAGAAGATAGTGCGGTCAATGGCTTAGGTTACAGTCATCAGTGGGGGATGTCCCAATAGACAAGACATTTTCGGCAAGAGCAACAGTTCTTACTGTTCTTCCTCTATACTTCGCACATCAGCATCTCAAAACATGTTAAGTGCAAAACAGTACTTCAGGTTGAAGTAAATTCCTCTTCTACATAAGGAACAGCAACGATGACATACTGCATAGCTGAAAAATGCTTGCACAACAGCATAAAATTTTGTACTTATTAATTTTTATGGTCCTCTGTCAATCCAAGAAGTTCAGCTGTCAAGAAGTGTTTCATACTTTAACAGGAGCATAAATTAGGAAGTTACTGTATTTCAAAACAAGTTAGGTCTTACTTTCAGCAAAATATATTATTTTTACCTTACCTTTGTAAATGTAGCACTTTTACCCTGAGCAGAAGCTTTAGCTGTTATCTGGAGCTGCTTGCACATAGAGATGAGCTTTTCAGCCTCCAACAGAATCAAAGGTTTGTCATCCTCATGTACCTGAAACGTGTTTCAGGAAGACAAAACCACTCTGTGTTAAAGACTCCAATATTAAGTTAATGACGAAAATAACATGCCCAGCTTTTAAGCAGTCATCACTTGTGTCATAAGCTTAAGGGCTGTTTCAGAGGTCATACATCACCTGATCAGAAAAG
>NW_010529511.1:436-3646 GCF_000687285.1 Phaethon lepturus | reverse complement strand
TACGTTCCACCTGGTTTCAAGGCTGTTCTTACAAGGGTAAATTTCCAAAGTACCTCTCAGCGATTACTCCACATTAAGTTACTAAAAGAATCCCAAAGGCAGGTATCTGATGCAGGCAGCTTCTTGAAGAACATCAGTGTTTGTTCAAGGACTACCAGCTCCTCTGATTTTCCATTTTTTCTCTCCCCACCAACATTTAAAATACTGGTTTTGCTGTTTCTTAGCCTTTCTTTATTTCACCATAAATATATAGCACCGACATTTACTAAGTACAAATAGTGTTTCAGGTGATCACTTCCCCTTGGATTTTAATCACTTGCCAAAGTCATCTGAGCCTCATATTCTTCTGTCAAGACAATTTACACTGCTTTGTTCTGGATGAAAATATAATGAAAGATCTGTAGCTTTCATACTTTATACCGTGAAAATTGGAGGAGGCTCTCACTTATTTTCAATGTTTAAAATAAAAAAAAAGTATGCATCTTTCTTCTGATTAAAATAATAGACCCATGTACAACTCAAGTTGTTGATGAGGGAGATAAATTATCAAGATAGAAACTTCTTTATTTTACTGAGTACATTAGTGGAATTGTTTCTTTGATTGTTTTTCCACACAAAACAAGAATGTTTGTTCATTATATGTCTATTACAAAGAGTAAATTCCTCCAACTTAACCTTCTCCTGTTTTACTTGTTTTGCTGTCTTTGTGACAGGCAGACATAATTTCCGTTCTATTTTCTTTGCCAGGGACAGGCATTTAGACAAACTCATACATCAAGCAAAGGGCTGGATTCAAGCTTTTCCAAGTTTGAACCTGATACTTTTAAAGTGTCGTGTAGTGTGAACAGTATTTTGATCAACTTATAGCAGCATGAACCAGATTTTGATACCAAGATTGCTACAGCCTGAAAAATGCAGAACCCAAGGAGCTTCTTTTAAATCATGCTCACTCCAAAAGTTGAACCAATGACCATCTGCTTTTCCCTATTACAAATGTTTTTCCTCAGAAAAAAAGGAGAAGGAACAGGAGTTGAAACCACCTCACCGACTGTAATTTTATTTGCATGATTGCATCTGACGGCCCCAGATGTAAACTTGAATGGGGTATTAGCAAGCACTGTGAAGAAGGAGCAATACCAATGGCCCATCTAAAAGTTAAGTATAAAATGGGATGGGTAGAACACAGTTGCCAAAACATAGGCATAATTTTAGATGCCAGTTTAGATCCTGTCTGTCTCCAGGTGCTGACTGGAAAGAGTATGAGCTTTTCGTAAGTACTGTAAAGAATCTCAAATGAACACAGACATTATTTAGGCACCAAAATCCTGTGGTTAGAAGAAAGCACGTATGAGAAAAGCATGATACTGCATTTATTAGAATGGTACGAACTGATGACTGATTTGAAGAACGATTGTACAGCAATTATCTCAATGGATGTACATTGATCACACAGGTTGAGGCTGGGCAATGGGATGTAATGCTCATCAGGACAGGAGATAAAAAAAGCTTGTGTGAAAACATGTGCTTTTGGAATATATGATGCAAAAATCTTATGAATGATATGCAGACATAGGATCCTGGGGAGAAATCTGAGAAAAAGAAAATACTCTGAAGGTGTGCTGTGATGGGGCAGTAATGAGGTGAAATTCACGATAATTGAGTTGGGTGGTTTTGGGAAGGAAAATAGAAAGCTCTAAGTTGATGGCAGGACATCGCATATGAAATGTCAGGCAGTAAGACAGAAGAAAGCAGACCTGAATGAGAGAGAAGGAAGGAGATTCACAGAATCATCAGAGTGACTTAATTATAAAGATGACAGATGAGTTTATGCTTATGGCTGATGTTGCCAAAGATAACCTAAAAAGGAAAAAGATCTGATGCCCTTGCAAAAAGTTCTATACAAACACTGTAAAGAGGATGGGAATCACCTGCATTAACCTCCCTGGTTAGCCAGGACTGCTGACAAATGATGGAAAGTGTCTTGTCAGCACTTCTGCCAGCTCCTTCAGTACCCTTGGGTGGATCTCATCTGGCCCCATAGACTTCTGTGTGTCTAAGCAGGGTAGCAGGTTGATAACTATTTACTGTTACTTTAAGGGGGCTTCATTCTGCTCCCCATCCCTTTCTTACAGCTCAGGGGGCTGAATACCCTGAGGATCACTGGTCTTTCTATTAAAGACTGAGGCAAAGAAGGCATTAAGTACCTCAGCCTTTTCCTTATCCTTTGTCACTATGTCTCCCCCCTGCATTCAATAAAGGATGGAGATTCTCCTCGGCTCTCTTGTTGTTGTTAATATATTTGTAAAAACATGGTTTTTTGGTCCCTTATGACCGTGGCCAGATTGAGTTCTAGCTGGGCTTTTGCCTTTCTAATTTCGTCTCTGCATGTCCTAACGAGATCCTTATACTGTTCTTGAGTTGCCTGCTCCTTCTTCCAAAGCTAATAAACTCTCCTTTTTTCCCTAAGTCCCAGCAAAAGCTTCCTGTTCAGCCAGGTCAGTTGTCTTTCCCGCCAGCTCATCCTACAGCACATGGGTTAGCGATTCTGAGACTTCTGCCAGTCACTTGTAGAATGCTTTGCCTGTCTCTTTGTGCTGGTTGGGTGGTCTATAACAGACTCCCAGCAGGATATCTGCCTTGTTTGCCTTTGTCCTCATCCTTACCCATGAACACTTTAACTTGTCATCACAACCGTTGAGCTCTATACAATCAAAACACTCCCTAACATACAGAGCCACCCCACCAACTCTCCTTACATGCCTATTCATTCTGAAGAGCTTATAGCCATCCATTGCAGCACTCCAGTTGTAAAAGTCATCCCACCATATTTCTGTGATGGCTATTTAGTCATAGCTATCCTGCTGCACAATGGCTTCCAGCTCTTCCTGTCTGCTGCCCGTGCTGCATCCATTGGTGTAGATGCACTTGAGCTGGGCTATCGATTTCGCCCCCAACATTGGCATGTCATCCCTAATCATGTCATCTCTAATGAGCCTGGTTTGATCCCCTTCCCCCTTCGAATCTAGTTTAAAGCCCACTTGATGAGGCCTGCCAGCTCATAAGCAAGAATCCTTTTCCCCCTTGGAGACAGTTGAACTCCATCTGCTGCCAGCAGGCCTGGTGCCGTGTAAACAGCCCCATGCTCAAAAAAACCAAAATTCTGCCAACGGCACCAGCCTCTGAACCATGTGTTGGCCAGGCGTGCTTTCC
>NW_010529511.1:0-412 GCF_000687285.1 Phaethon lepturus | reverse complement strand
CCCTGCCACTGAAGGGATTGATGAAAACACTATCTGTGCTCCCGCTCTATCGACCAGTCGCCTCAGTGCTCTGAAGTCCCTATTTGTGCTTTTAGACTTCTTTGTTCAACCTCATCATTGCCAACCTGCATGACCAACAGTGGGCAGTAATCAGTGGGCCATAGCAGACCAGGGAGTTTCCTGGTGACATCTCTCACCTGGGACCCAGGGAGGCAGCAGACTTCCCTGTGGGTTGTGTCTGGTCAGCATACTGGGCCCTCTGTACCACTCAGGAGGGAGTCACCTACGACAATTACCCTCCTTTTTTTCTTAACAGAGGACGTCCTGATGCGTGGGGCTGGCTGACTCACCCTAGGCATCCCCTGGCTGGACTTTCATCATGGTCCTCATGTTCCTGGCTCTCAAGTTCCAG
>NW_010529510.1:0-23901 GCF_000687285.1 Phaethon lepturus | reverse complement strand
GATAACGCCGGGAGGTGTCAGGAAGTCTGATTAAACCCTTTCCACGCGACCCCCTCGTGCCTGCTGCTTTCCTGAGAGTCGGCCCGTGCTTTTCCTTGTCACGACAGAGCGAGATGCTTCCGCTCCCCCGACGGAGAACGAGGGGGTGCGATGGTGACGGAGCACGGCACTGCCCCGGCCACGCAGGGGAGGTGTCCCCCCTCACGGGAAACGCCGAGCCATGCGCCCACTGACGGTAACGATGGAGATTTGAATAAACTGCCGGATCGAGGTGCAAAACAAACAAACTATATCAATTAAAATTTTGTCAGCTCATTTAAGGAGATACGGAGGGAATATTTACCTCCTCTTTCTGCGTATCGTACCTCTGTGCGGATGCTTACCCCCGGCCAGCCCCAGGCCCCAGTGGCCTGTTCGGTCCGCCTTAGTTAGCCAAAAACTCAGAGACATGAAACCACGCTGGAAATAGCGCGTCCGCACGAACACGCTTGTCGCCGCGACCGCTGCTGGGCAGGCTACGGTGGATGCCGACGCCCTCAGGAAAGTGAATTTTTGAGCAAACCTGGGGCGCGACATGCAGGTATCAGCCTCTGCAACAGAGCGGCGGCCCCCCCCGCGGGGCGCAAGGCAGGTACCAGCCTCTGCAACAGAGCGGCGGCCACCCCAGCGTAGCTCCCCTCCTCTGGGCTCTCCCCCCAAACCCGCAGCCAAAAGCGCTCCTTGAAGCAGACGGCAAAGGCAATGCAGGGTGACGTTTCTCCACCCCTGCCTGTCAGGAGATGCCCATCGAAATCGCCTTTGCTTACCTACAACCAAGCGGGCGCTTATTTCTCCTTAAATCATTCTACTGCAGAACTGGATAGGGAAAAGATGCAGCTAAGACTGGAAATTATCCAGCATCGTCCACTTCATAATATTTCTGTTGCTGAGGAAAAACAGCATTCCAGGGCGCGTGACTCCCACTGAAACACGTGGGAATTGTGACGCTAGAAGTTTGTGGAAGCCTTTGAACACTTATCTCTGTCTCATGAGGGTAATGAAGAAATTCGATGTCAAGCATGTGGTGATCCCAGAAGAACTGTCTGGCTTTTGGAGGAACAGGGATTACACACCGAGGCGAAATTCTGCTAGCCCCGCAGTGCTGGCATGAACCCCTGTGTCCTGGCTGGCCCCTTCTTAGAGCTGCACAAAATCTTAAGAGGAATGGTATGAGGCTACTCTAAGTAAAGAGGTCACAGAGATTAAAGAAAAAGTTCTGCTAAATGTTTGGGATGCTCCTGGGAATAGAAGATTTTTATGAAGCAGAACGGAAGAACTGGCAGCAATTGCCTATCAAGCCTTTCAGTCTGCTTGGAAATCTGCCCTGCTGTTAAGGCTGTTCTCATGATCACCCTCCACACACACTGACGGACCCGTCTCACTTCCCTGACCAGTCCAGTTGGGCACTAAATGTTATCTACTACCCCTCTTCCTTTTTAACCACGACAAAGTACAATGAACAACTCGGCATCTCTCTGGGGTATGGAAATGGAGTGCAATCTGGCACTATGGAAAAATGCAGTTAATCATTGCTTATCCTACGTATAGCTCAGACCAAAATGCAGTCTCTTGAACACTAGCCAGTTTACAAGCAGTGAACCTCACGGTATCCACAACCTGCTAGAGATGCTTCACTGTCTCATATCTTTTTGTTCTGCTAAAAGTTAGCATTCACATGGACAACCATCTGCATCTACAACTCAGAATCACTAAAATGCTCCATTAGTCTTTACCTTAGCGTGTGCCGCCTTGGTCCTGAGAAGATGATCCTGTACTACCCTATCTCAAAAAATGTGTCTTTGTACTTCTTTATTAAACACGGGAAAAATCAATGTGCTCTCTTCCCTGGAAGTGGAAACGGGATTTAGTGTCTATCTTCATAATGGAAAATATTGCCCATGTGTAGGAGAGACAGTTTAGACCTATTTCCCCAGTCCTGGGAGATACTGCTTGATGTAACAGTGTAAAATGCCTTTCAGTATAGCTTCTTACTGTATATTTAAGTCTTTTTAGCTAGGGGGTTCTCATTTAGTATCTTCTTCCTGATTAATTCTCTTTTCTCATTTTCTTTCAGCTTTGAGCCCTGTACTCCACGCCACATTCTCAGTTTTCATTAAATACAAACCGATAAAATATTAACTGATTATTGTTAATCTATATGCCAGTCAGGTAACACATACACTGTGGCATATGTATACACGTACAAGTATCTGACTTGCTGGCCATTACAAGAATTCTCTCGAGTCTTCACTGTGATCAGTCTGCTGGGATGATATTCAGCTAAACAGATAGTTATTTTTAATGTTGAAGAGTTTGTTGTGCAGGTACGCTGCAAGCTGGTCTGGATACATTACTTTACAGCACTACCAGGGACATGTGAACTGTGTATGAGATCCTGTGCCTTGTATCCTTCAGTTATCAGTTCAGGGATATTCTACACAAGGCATCTCTCTGAATCTGAATTAAAATTTTATCTCAATGCTCATTTACCTATGCGTGGTACTATTAGCTGAATTAACTGCGCAGAGAGCTGAAGAGTGAATAAAGCTTGAGAAATGGAAATAGAAAGTTGTAGTTGTAACTTTTTTTAAAAAAAAGCTTTATTTGGCTAGTTTTGACAGGTCATTCAAGACTATTCAGCTTCTTGACCTAAAGTCCCATAGGTATAATTGCATGCCTTTTAAATGTTAGCTCAGATATCTAATCTATATCTAATAGATACATCCAGTTCTCTGTAAATGGAAGTGTGCCAAGATAACACGATATCCGAGTACAAATTTAAAGAAAAGAGCTGGCAATACCAGAAGGAAGTTCGAGCATGAACCTTTTGAGAAATGCGTAAGTCATTGCAGGAGAAAAAGATATTAAACGGACAAAAAACCCCACTTTTTGGGGCAAAGCAAAGACAGCAGTTTGAGGGGAAGACAAAAGAAACTAGAAAAGAGAAGTATGAAGGGTTTTACAGGTAAGAATGAGAGACTTAAATATACTATGCAATGATAAAAGGATCAAGTGGGCATTTAAGAGGGCATAGCTGGGCATATTTTAAGGGAGTTAAATGATCTTCTCAGTAGACTTTTGCAGGTGCTAGAAAGGTTTGAGGAGAATTTCAGGCAGCAGTCACTGGGCAAAAATGAAGAAAGCTACTCCTGATCTTCCTCTGATTTCTGTCGTGCTCTCACTCGCCTATCTGGGAGAATTTCAAATGGGTGTGCTGGTGGGCATACTTGCAACCTGTAGAGCAGCTCTCTACCCTTCTGCTATGGGCAATGGCAAAAGAGCTCTCAAAGCACGTTTGTAAAAGTTAATTAATATAAGGGATATGAAAGCTATTACCTGAAAAAAATACCAAGTTGCTTTCAGATTCTTTCATTATTAATTATTATTAATAATTAAATATCCTTGGTTTACGTATTCAAGACACCTCCAGACAGGTTCCTGCCCCAAGGAGTTTGCTGTGGAAAGGTCAGATTTCAAAAACCTTTATTTATAATAACAAGTACTTAATCTGCAAGTAGCTATCAACTATTTACACGAGTAACACCATTTTGTGTCAGTCTTATGTGACTTTGGCCTTCAAACTGACAGGGGATGACAAAGAAAGAACAACAGACAAATGACAGAAATGACCTGGGTAACAGCAATAAAAATGGATAAGCAGCAATGTGTGGGGTAGATTAAACAATATGCCTGCTAGTGGGTGCAGATCCCATTAATTCCTTTGTGAATGCCTGTAGAGTCCTTAGCTACAGCACTTCTAATTTTTAATGGATTGATCTATATATCTGAGAGAGCAAAGTCCAAGAAGAGGCTAGGGGTAGCAGATAATTCTCAAAGGCCAGCTGAAAGGTATGAGTTTTGATGAGGGATTTGAAGGAGGAGTTGCAAATACTCTCATCCACATAGATTGCCTACTTTTTCCCCAATGTAAATCATTATATTTCTTGCCCCAATTTTTTATCAAAATCGCTTCCAACTTATTTCAGTCTGTCACAATAATATTTTCATATGAGGAGTGTTGTAACCTAATTCCTTCATTTGAATAATACATTCATTTTTAATTACTGCAACTTGATCTCAGATTATTCAAATAACTGTTTCATTTTTTATGCTTACCCTGACCCCAGTGTATTTATAGGCTTTTATCCTTACCTGATACCAGTGTAATGTAATTATAGATTGTATTTTAATCATCTACTATATCCTAGTGAGTTTGTTTAAATCACTCCAATCCAGAGTCTTTTATTTCTATGCCTTTTAAAATTCTACAATGGCATTCTCATTGCATAAAAGCAATATTTTTGTAGTTTACTACAATGAATGAACATTTTGCATGCATTGCTGGCCATGTTTCTAATTTAAATTTTAAAAAGTCACTATAGAGAACTCTATGTAAAATGAAATCCTGACTTGTAAACAGGCATGGGACAGCTCATCACTTTAAATCTTTGTTCATTTCTCCTATTTGCTCTCTAACATAACTTTACAAGAAACATAGCAGAAAAAGAAATCAAATTCTTTTTTATCCTACCAAAAATAAAAGTATACCTTGTATTAAGGATTGACAAAATATTTATCTTTTCTGCTCACAGGTGCCAAATGTTTGCAAGTTATTTTACCTGTATTAGCAAGAATTCCATGTTGAATCCAGAAGATAAATAGTTTGGGTGGCCCACATTTTTATTAGTCATGGCCACATTTTGATTGCCAGGGTTATGAATTTTCTTTACGAAGGATTTAACTTTCGGAAGTGTTGCATATCCTGAGATTGTTCAGTTTTGCTTAATAATTTTAAAAGCAATAAATGTTATGTTTTTTCCACTCCTTAATGCTGATTCAGGAGTTGTTTGTTTGTTTGTTTGTTTATTTTTCCCTATCTTATGTGTTGCTTCAGGATTTGGATGTAGAGTGGGGTCAGAAATCAGGTAGGTGAAGCTCCTCACGTTTGCACATCTCCCGAAGTACCAGTATCTTTCTGGTCATCAAATCGATTTCTGTTGAGATAATTGCCATTGCTCTCGTCAAACTATGCCCTCTTTTTAAGCAGCATTTTCTTCTGTGATGACACCTAGCAGCAAACAGTAACAGAGCTTAGAATGTCCTTACAACGTGCCCTCAGTTGCAGTGTATGCATTTTTCTACAGAATGACATAATGCCCAAAGATACTTGTCCAAATACAAAAAAATGTCCAAACCAAATCTTCACCTCAGCTGTGTGGTGCAACCAACGATACTGTTCCCAAAGTTGTGTCTGTGTCTACAGTAGGTAGCATAGGTGGAAAAATAATCACAAAAACAAAAAAATTACCAAAGCTATTAATAAACCGGATGGTTTGTGGCCACTTACCGCTGTGTCACATTAGGGAAAGGGGACTGTAGGTGTGCTGCTAAAATTCATGTCACTTGCATTCTCTCCACCCCTCCTTTCTCAAATGTTTAACTAATTTCTATCTTCAAGTACCTCTATCTTCTCTTCCTTTCTGTTCTCCATGTCTGTCCAATCCCCCTCCCATTTCCTCTCTGAAATGTCACTGTCAAATCTGATCCCTCCCAGCTTCTAGGAAATAAGGGTCCAAAAGGCACAGAAACATGATCCAGACTGATGGCTGTTGAGAGGCCAGGTAGGAAATGGGTATTAGCTACTTATTTAAAAATATAAATGAAGTGTCCTGTTTTACTCCGACCTCCTTTACCACATGAGCTCTTCTCAGTAAGACTTAAGAGCTGTCCAACATGTCACCGATGGCAGAGGAATCCTGGCCGGTACCTTGAATCTCACGAACAGAAATACTGTCCCATAATAGTACCAAAAAAAAAAAAAAAAGTAAGTAAATAAGAACAGGGACTATGGGTTTATTGAATATAACGACTGACTAAAATGAATTATTGTACTTTTCCAAGATCCAGACAGAGAAGCATGTTTCCCTCTGGGATTTCTACTACCATTTGGTCTAATATTCATTTTGCCTATAATAATACAAGCTTCATTAAATGAGTAAAACAGCAATTGTCTCTTTGAGATCAAAGGACAATCTGTTAAATAAAAGCAGTGGGATCTCTAGAATGAAATACTAGGAAAAGTTTGAACTGAATTTTATGGTGAATCAAAATGTAAATTGTAATTTCACAAGGAAGACACAGAGCTCAAAATTAACTGTAAAGACATGAAAAGTGGATATGTTGATCTTAAAAAATATGCACAGATACTGAACACTTATCTGTCAGTGGTATTTCTAACTATAAGACTTCCAGTAGATGAAAAACGATGCCTGACAGATTATTGGTCTTAAAGAATTACCATTAAACAAGAAACATTGCTTATCAGATAAATTATCTGATTGACCTAGCTTAAACCAATCTTTAACCGATCTTGTATCTGAAAATTTAAAATAGCTTAAAAACCCGTCTGTCATTAACAATCATTCTGAAAACCTCGTGGCAGAACAGTACCTTTTCAAAAATCTGCCACTTAACACCTAATGCTATTCCTAAAGCTATACTTCACTGTTTAAGATTTGGTACTGGAAAACGGAATGGCATCTCTCATGCCTAGTTTCAGCATTGTTTTCTCTGGATGTTATAATAAAATCAGTGCACTGACTTTTACCCATTGAGCATTACAGAGGTTATCAATGAAGAAAATACTTAAGAGAAAGAGACATGGTAAAAATCTAAGTGCAAAGCTTCTCCAAAAAAAATTAAAAAAGCTCCTAAAAAAGACGGGTATTGGCCAAGCCAAGAGAATGAGGGATGCAAACTCTTCTCTGGTGAGGCATTCCCACAGGACACAGGGCATCCCTGAAAGTGGACAGTGTTAGCCATCAGACTGGGCCAGCTGTGGGCAGTGAATGAGCCCTCCATGCACTTTGGTGTGTTCTAACATTGCCCTCAGTTTCCTTACAGTAGAATAGCGGTAAAAGTAGCAATGGGAACCATTACTCTTGCAGGTTTTATTTCCCTCTGCAAAAGGCACAGACTAGAGTAGTGAAGTTCAATTTCAATCTGCCACTGCCAAAGTAACCCAATCTCTTAAGTTATGTCAATCCTCTTATTGAACTGTGTCCCTATTACTAATGAAGAAAAAAAAAATAATAGAAATTATTCTGAGGAAGAAAAACTCAAAAGAAATAAAATCCTCCTGACCATATCTTAATTCTAAAGACTTCTGAAAGGCTTGTGTTTATAGTAATTTGCAAAAAGATTTTGGGACCATTTTTACTCAAAATTTTTTACATGATTTGCAAATTAAACTTCTTAAATGTGTTCAGCAGTCACAGATCATGGGTCTGGACTACTAGCTTAAAAAGGACAGTAGTATTCAGGTTACATGGTGCCTTTATATACCTGCCAGTGAGTGAAAACTTAGGGGAACAATCTGCTAACCTCAGTCAACATACCATATAGATTCTACCCGTGTAATTTATAGCTTAATGCATCCATAATGCATTATGAAGTGCATTGATGACTTTGAATAAAAAAGGTTAAATCATTATTACTATTATATCATCCAAAAAACTGCATTTCTGTCTCCACTAGACCAGTCAAATAAATGTCTGGTTTTGCTATACCAGTGTAATCCCTGATAAACTGATGGAAATAATGGATGGACATCTGTAAGCAAGATTACATGTTTTGATTTCTAATGGAAAATAAATGACAAACTCTGTGAAATCCACCTTGTTGGAGCCTTTGATACCCTTCCTTCTGCATATAAAATACAAAATGCAAGTACAAATAATGTGAAGAAGTATGAAAGAAATCAATACTGATGCCTCAGCAGTACTTTTCGTAAAAATGTATGTCAAAGAAAGAAATTTAAAATCATATTCATCACTGACTAAAAAAGAAATATAGTGCCACTAAATGTAAGTAAATATTTAACAGAAATTCTAGTTTAACCAGATTTCACATTCTAGGATTTTCTTTATGCATCACAGTGATTTCTTTCAGAGGGAAAACATGTGAATACTAGATGACTTTTTTGACACCTGTGATTCATATTTGCCTCTGGCACAAATAAGAGTGGGGACCTTGATAATACAATTTTTTCACAACATGCTAATTTCAGTTTAAACCAGCTAAAATATTTCTGCTGTCATTAAAGTGTCTTCTATTTCAAAATTAGTTCTTTCTTATGAAAAATGTGACTGACAGTTTTGCACTGTGGTAAAAACCAGGTACAGCACAACATACCTTGTGACAACAGGAGTCACTGCTAGGAGATGGGCAGTTCAGCTTTCATAAGCCTTTGCACATTGCTCCAACTTTCTACAGATTCAGCTCTCCTTTCAGCAGATTTTTGCACTGTCTGTGTTGCAGTAGGATCTATGCTTGCCAGCTACAATGTCATTTGAAAAAGAACAACTATTTACTAGGAAATACACCATAAAGACTAACGTGTGCCATTAGATAGCCAGTAGAAGTTAATGATTTTGCTTTGTGACTGATTCTTGCTATAGTGGAGTGAGTGATCCAGAGGCAGTGGTCTTTATTTCCATTTTACCAAGACCTAAATTACATAGTCCTCATCTCCCTCTTTTGTAGTTAACACATCCTTTGACTTTAGCGAAACAGCATTTGTTCCAACTCATACCAATAGGTTCAGACGATCGGTACAGAATGCCACTCAAATGTTCTTGGATAGGAATATCACCCCTAATAATCAAACTTGATACACATACTGGTTCTTTGGCATGTCTATCATCATGGCCATCTGTTAGGGTGGAATTCTGCCTGCTAAAAAGGAGATATGCCAGTTTTAACATGATATAGGTGCCATCAAAATGCGAGCGATGAAGGAGAGGCTCTAGAATATGGCAGTGATCAGTCTTCTGGAGAAAGATCCTCTGGGTAGCAACCTAACTGTTAGGAATATTATATTGATATCTATGATAATTTGAACCTTTGATTAGCTTTTCTATCTCTGTCCACCTGGCCTGGGTGCCTGTCTTCATGCTACAGCATTAGTGCTTGGTGTTCTGCGCTTTGCTGAAGGAAACGTACATCCTTCACATTTACCATCAAAACCTCATCACATTAAATAGCCTAATTTGCAGGTCAAATGACAGTAAGATGAAAATTGTCTTTATACCTTTTAAAATCTGAAGTGATACTGATATTTTTAAGAATAAATACTTTTCAGAATAAAACACAATCCTATTTATTATCCTTACTTAGATATGTCTTTAAAGGGTTGCCTTTACTGATAGTTCGGGTAAACCACAACTCAAGCTCTCCTGCTGTCTGATATTGTCGTTAGGAGAATGACTTCTCCTATAGCCTTTGTGCTACTGCATTATCTTTAGAAACATAAAAAAATACCTGCTGGAACAGAAGTGGTCTACCTAGGTCAGATTGTCTCTAGAGTGGCAACAGGCAATGTTATACAGTAAGAATATGAGAACTTGGCCGCCTTCTGCAGTTCATTCCCAAGCATCCATATGGATTAGGAATGTTAGTGGGTACATCCCCTTAGTACCATTTACGGCTCTGTTGTCCATGAATTTGTCCAATCTCTTTCTGAACCTGCTGATAGTGTCTGCATTCACAGGCTCCTGTGGCATCAAGTTCACAGAGTTAACTCCCTGCTGTGATAATCTGTTTTAAATTGTTCTTCTCCCAGTTTCCTCTAGCACTGCAGGATTTGAGAAATAACAGTTCTTCATTCACTTTATCCACCAGCTTCAAGATTTTCTAAGCCTGTATCATATTTTCCCCTCAGCTTTCTCTTCACCAAATGGAGGAGTCTCAGATTTTTTGTCTATTGACAGAAGATAGCTGCTTCCTTGATCACTCCAGTTGCCCTTCTTCAGCCGTGGAGATCAGAGCTGCGTGCATGCAGTAGACCTGCCTGCACTGAGCTTTCATATATGGCACACTGACAGCCTCTGTCTTGTTCTAAAAACCGTATAGGCTTTTGTGATCTGTAGCAAAAGATCTTTAGATGTGTTTAAATTAGAAATCTAGTCTCATACAATTGAATGGTTGCCTTTGGGGCTCGGATGAAGCTGTATACTGTCGCTGAAATAGAGCTGTTTGGTACTTCTGACTTTCACAGTATATAAAGGGACATAGCATGTCACACCTGTGATAACGTAGCTATGCATTAAGCCATATGATCATACTAATGGGGAAAGGCTCCACAATATAAGCATGCACATAATTTATAATATTAGATGGCTATGATATATACAGCTTCAGACATACTAAGAACTTTTCAGTTAACCGTATACCCAATGCACATTTTCTGTACTTGGGAAGCTACTTGAAAATGCTCAGCAATTTTTTAGGTAACCATAAAAGATTGGAGAATGAAAGTTTAATACTATTTTGCTCACCAAAGTTTTCTACAAGTGATTCTTCACCCAATTTCCATTTGAATAACCTGCTAGTCTACAAGCAGAATTTCTGTGTCAGTCAGAATAAATCTCTGAGAACACTTCTGACTGCATAAAGTGTCAGCCCTTCTATAGGCCTGAACCTGTAGCCAACAGAGTCGTAAGAAACCTCTGGTCCTGATTTGTTTCTTCATCTGGTGCCAGCTCCTGCTGACACATCTGCTCATTCTTTTTCAGCTCCCTAAGTTACTGGATAGATGATTTCTTTGCAACAGGTGAGCCCCTTCCAGCCAGTAGCAGCTGGGGCACATGCGTGTGGATTAATGGCACCTGAAACGTGCCAGACTCTCAAAATCACAGATGATTGTTCTTCTCCCAGCTTGGCTTTCCAAGACGACACCACCGTGCCAGTGCTCAGAGGAGAAGACCTGCTGTCTCTTCTGTTTTGCTTGGCTACAACTTTGGAGAAGGGAAGAATATATTACCAATAAAATTATGTTCTCTTTTAAGCATTACACCATCCTTGCTAAGATATTTGTGTTTCAAGGTTAATTGCTTATTTTGTTTTTCTGGGCCTCTCTGAATCTTAACACTTCTGTCTCCACTACAGGCTTGACCATCTGATTTGCCGAATGTGATGGTAATTCAGGACCTCTCTCTGTTAGACAGAATAAGTGATAAATGCAGTAAAGTTTACTAATTACAGGCTCAGTGCATTAGATAAACCCGAAGCAAGCACAGGTGCATATATTAGACCTTCTGTTGTCCATGAATTTGTAAGGAGGTAAGTCTTTTGGCATGGTTTTCACCAGTACTCTGGGTTGGTAATAACAGCAAGTTTCTGGCATACTCCCTAAAACTTGTTTCATAGAAACAATCAATCAAAGTATAAAAATTGTATGATACATTTTCAATATCTGTCATCTGTAGCAAGTATTACAAACACTGAATGTAGCTATTTACTTTTCCTTGTCATACCTGTAAAATTCCAACTGTCCATACCATATCTAGTGTAGGAAAAACAGGATGAAGAAAATTATGAGCTCCTTTTCTGAATCTGAGGCCCCAAATTTGCAAGGAAAGGCAATATTTATTGGTGCACGAACCTGTTTTTGCAAAGAATCAAATTCCTAGAGAGAAAAAAAGATATATGCTGTCTGTAGGCATGGGAAAAGCAACAAATACATGTTGCCAAAAGGCACACCACGAAATGTGAAAATGCATTGTTTTACTAACAGACATACGTATCAACAGCCTACAAAGCTGTTTTTGCCAAATTAATCTACCATTATCCAAGGACCTATTGATGGAAACTTTAGCTATGCTCTATGTAACCATAGCAAAGCCTGACAGTTGCACAGCTTCAGGAAGAAAAATTACATCAAAAGGTCTTCTCTCACCTAGGCATGAATATCATGACATCAAGTCAAAATGACTGTCCACTGGAACTAACACACCATAGAAATGAGTGTGATAGATAGCTGGGTAGATTGTCAGAGGCCTGAAGGAAAGGCATTGGTGTTCATAATGGTGATTTTCTGTGTTTACTGTGTCCAAACCAAGTTCAGATTATACCCTAAAAATCAAATGGCATCAGCATTAGGAGGTATTTACCTTTATGTATGAAAAATACATCAAACTGAGCAGTAGTAGGTAGCAGAAAAAGAAGAGCAAGAGGGATTTTTTTCCGTTCTGATTCAGAGTTTGGCTTGCTGAATGCCAATCACAGGCTGTTAAAGGAAGACCCTTCACTCCCAGAACTGATGAAAATCGAGTCTGCAGAATAGGGCCTAACTGCTCTTTTATTATAAAAATGTCCATTCCTTTTGTCCCATTAAATTGCACAATGAAAGATTTGACCACTACATTACATTTTCAGTCATAAATACAACTTCCACAACGTTCGGGTTTTATAGGATGGAAGCCCTGTTTTTATTAGAGTTGACATCAGGGTAAACTTGGAAAGTATAATGACAGAGTGTGTGATTCATTTTGAATGTATTAAAATTGCATACGTATGTATTTATATTTATATATGTGTGTGCATTACACACACTTCTGTGTATGTGCACATATATTTTGCATTTATATATACGTATATGCATAGTTCACGAGACTCAGGAAAGCCAGAAAAGGAAATAAAAGGGATTTTAACATTTAACATAAAGGGTGTAACCTGAAGCTACTAATCATTCTATTCTGAATTATATCATCAGAAAATACTACACAATAAGCTGCCAAGTGCATTAACTATGGATTTCAGATTGGAATTCAGAGAGGGGGAGAGAAAAAATCTCATTGTGCTTTCTCCATGATTTTAATTAATAAAAAGAATGAAATAGATGACAAACTCAGTCTCCAAATAACAATGGCCATTCAAGGCTTATTTACATGGCTGTAGTGGATCTCTACTTTATATTCATATAAACAGGTAATAATGTCTTCCTTTTCTTGTTAAAGGCCTGCTACACAATCTGAATATCAGATGGACTAATTTCAAAGTTGAAAATACAATCTTGTTTCATATACTTAGCACTTACTTGAAATTTGATGTTACTAGCTTTGTTTAAAAATCAGTTGTACAACTTGCAACGTAACAAAACACATATAACTAGAGCCTAGTCTTCATAGCAGCTCCTATTGTTTTGCATGAAAAATGCATTGACTATAGTATTACGAGAGTAAATGTGCTGTATGCTGAAAAATTCTGTCACTTTCTATTAGCTGTAAATTATCGACTAGTATAAACCCTAATTTCATTTGTCACATTCTGTTGCATTGCTGCTCTTCCTTGTTCCCATTCTGTCATTCTGGCAGGCCCACTCTGCCCCAGGTATCACGGCATCGCCATCTGCACCCGACATCTGTCTCTCTATTGATCACACGGGTTTAGCACTTGATCAAACAGAGCACGACAGAATACATCTCTTTTTGCAGTACTGCCAATGCCAACTGCTGCATGAAATCTATTACAAAAGCATTCTTTTACCTAGTTTCTGAAACTGCAAAGAAGTTTCTCTTCTTTTAAAAGATTCTTAGGTTGTTTTTTAATTTAACTTTCTGTCATTTATTGCAGAGGGACAGAAAAAACAATAGGCTGACAAAATGAGAAGTGAAGAATTTTTATCCCAGAGTATGCAAACTAAGAAATTAAACTACCCGAATTAAGATTATTTATTGAACGAAATGATTACATCAATTCAGAGTTCGTTAGTAAACATACATTTTTCATTTTGCTGGGTGATGATGGTACAAAACAGACTACACCAGAAGGTGCTAAACAAGCACCTCAGAGATTCAAACGTGGTGCCTGGAGAGCCTTAGCTGTCTCCGGTTTAGATGGTTGACTGTAGCGGGTGACTTGGGGATCTAAGAAATGTATGTAACAACTCATTGCTCAATCAGCGAGAAAAAAATTAGTGCATCTGAGGACTGGTCTGGCACGCTGACCTGGAGGGTAGACAACAGGAAATTCCTGGCACTGGAGTATGTCTGAAATCACATCTCCTTCTGTAAATGAAATACCCATAACCAGGTCTGGGCACCAGGTACCTCCGTTCTTTTGTGAGCCAGAGCATGGAATTCTTTTCTGAGCATGAGCACTTAAATAAGCAGTATTGATGCTTTAAAACACTAAGAAGGTGTGCAACTACATTTTGCATAGGCATTCTGTTAGAGTGATATGAGAATGTAGGATAATCCAAGACGGTCGTCACCTCATAGGCTTTAATACATCTACACCACTGAATAACAGCTACACCAGTTATACAAGCTGAGCATTTGGCTTCTTTCAGGGGATGAATTACAAAAAAACCCTGCAGTAGCAGGCTCATGGTATTCTTTCACAAAACAGTCTGTGGCCAATTCTGACACCGAAGGGAAATAAGATTACTTTGAACTTCATAAAATTTCATCAGTAAAGTCACCAACATTGGCATAGGTGATATTATGGATTGACTGTCTTGGAGAAAGCTCTGTCTGGGTTATTGTGCAGTTAACAAGCTGCAATGCAACTCTGCATCCTTGCAGAATAATTAGAAGATATTTTTAAGAAAAATTATGAAATTCCAAAACTCTATCTGGTTTCCAAGGCCCGGGATATACCTACGGCAAGCAAGGTAGTCTCAGTACTTAATGATTTTAACTATGTTATTCCCATTGATATTATGAGAAGTCCTCCTATAAAAGTAGTTGAGAGCATACTACTAGCCATAAGAAGGCATATAAGGCTGAGATTAAATTATGGGCTAGCAGGAATCACAAGGACAATATATCTGCTTCTCAAACACAGCATTATGGATTATGACAATGTCTTCATGCTTTCCACAGGTGGATACCATATTTCTATCAGCTGTAATGTATTTTAAATTCACTGGGTAAACAAGAGACATGCACTTTCTGAAAACAAATGTTGACTTTCTATTTACAAACTATTCAATAACCCAATAGCCACATGCTATTTTCCTTATTTATGCTACCTTTTCAAATTATGCTGAAAAAAAATTAGTTGTTACCAGCAATCAGATTAAATCCCCCCCAACAAAATCATGAACATTAAAAGGCTATTTTCCTTGTTTCAACTGACAGTATTAGTTACAACACAGGAATTAGACTGGGATCTAGCAATGTATTATTCATTAGATTTTTTTGTAGCCAAATACATTAGAGTATATAGTTATACCAACAAATTAATATTTTAGAGCTAATTGAAATTGTTCTTCCTATAAAGATTAAGCTTCTTCCCACCCTACACACTTCAGTCATTAAAATAACACTTTTAATGCCTTGTCTAAATGATGTCTCACATTAATGCAAAGCTATATTAAAGCACTCAAATGACCAGTTCTTTTGTAATGCATTCTATATGATCAGACACTGGGTCAAATCTGGGCAGTGTGTATGAAGTGGTATCAAGTGGAAGCTAATTAAAATATATTCTCTATAGAACTTTACAGAAAAAAGAGAACAGTAATCATCAGAAGGTAGAGTCTGAAAATGGCATTTCTGAAAGGCTTGCAATGTGATTTATTCTATTTGCATGAGGATACTTTTTGGAATAACGGCTTAAGAAGATGGCATGAATACTTCAATTACAAGGTACCTTACTTCATCCCTGACAATCTCTGTGATAACCTGTTTCTGGTTTATTCAAGACATAGCATTTAGGTTTGTCTACAGAAACAGTATTTAGATACCTTTCTCAAAATCAACTTAAAAAAAATCACAAAAATATTAACAAAGTAAATCCATCCAAATCTTTCACACTTTTCAGTCTTATAATAATTTTAACTCGCAAAATGATGTACATAACAGAAGAACTAGTAATTGAATCTGAAGGCAGACAAATCCCATTTTCTTTACCAAAGTAAGTTCACCTTCCACATTAATCAGATGTGTCTCTTTCCTCACCCAAATCCATGAAATACAGTGCCTTTAATTTTTTTATTATTTTATTTTAATCCAAGTTTTACAACATAAAAGTTGAATCTTCTTAAGATAAGTTAACTGGTGTTTCCTCTATTGTACTTTTACTGATTCATGGAAGGAAAAATAAATATGGCAAAGGATGAGATTCTCTTGATATCTCCACCTGACCCCAGAGGAAAGACCTTCATGAGACGCTGCCATTTCGTGCTCAAATGGAGGTGGATGTGTGGGAAGGGGGGCGGGCGGCTACAGTCAGGCTTGCAGAGTTAGCAAGGGGCAATTAGACTGCATTTGTTCAGGCTTTGGTCAGTTTGTCAGATAAGGCATCAATCCCCCTTATCCACTGACTTATCTCTTTAAAAAAAAAAAATATGAATTTCAGGGATGTGGGTGTTAAGAAGATGGATGAAGCATTTTCTAGGGATAAGAAGTGGAGGGTTAGAAAGATCTTTTGTCTGATCTAGTGCAGTAATTCTTACAGAATAAAAACCAAAATGGAATGAACTTTTTAGTCCCATCCAGTGTGCTGAATTTACTATCTCTATATAAATACAGTGATGTAAGCATAAACATTGATTCTCCCTCCACCAAAATAACTTCATTATACTAACTGCTATCTATAGAATATAGAATATAGAATACTTTTCTTTCTTGTAAGTCTAGTTGTGATAGACCTCTCCATTCACAGTTCCTAGCATGGTAATGGTAAGTTCGCATTTTTTAAAAGGCCTGTGGGACACTTTTTTTTTTCCCTAGCCCTCCTCTTCATTTGTTATTATTCATGGGATTATTTTGATGTGGGCCAAATTACAAATCTTCTGAAAATGGGACTTTGCGTTTGTGCTCGCACTCCTGTGCCACAGCTCTGGTGTTTCATGCAGAAGATATGTCTGCATTGCAGTAAAACATTTCACTCCAATTTAAGCAAACATACTCACGTTCATTTTAATAAGTGACAGTTTAACTACTGTATGGAGAAAGTGGCACCCATGTTTTAGTGGGAGTCCTGGCAGGCTGAGGAGCCAGCACTGGCCTCCACCTCGCTGCACTGTGCTGGAACAAAGCAGAGTTTCACCTTTCTGTCCCTACATCTACGTCAGCTTCAGCGACTGTGCTATAGACATGTCAAGAAGGAAAAGGTAAAACTTAGTTTTTCTAGATTTCCTTTTAGTTGGAAAAAAATTTCCTGAAACAACGACATTTGTCTATGTTAATAATTGGTAATAGATAAACGTAGTTGTAGTTTGCAGTGCCCTTAACTGCAACTCCTGCCCTTTGTATGTTAATAATTGGTAATAGATAAACGTAGTTTAGTTTGCAGTGCCCTTAACTGCAACTCCTGTCCTTTGCCTCACAACTTGCCGTGGAGGTTTTCTCCTCCCTTTCTCCTCAGCAGCACCAACCAGTCCCTTACACGCTGGCGTAACATGCTTTTCTCCTCCCTTTCTCCTCAGCAGCACCAACCAGGCCCTTACACACTGGCGTAACATGCTTTCGTAGCCACCTGGCTGCGTAATTCCTTACACGCTGGCCTAACATGCTTTCGTAGCCACCTGGCTGTGTAATCCCATGCTTAGGGAAGGCTTGTGTATGTTCCTGAGTCTGCCTACCCCACCACTGAGGTCATAAATCATATCCTGGCCTTTGTTGGCTTAGGGAAGGGTCTTACTAGTTTAGACCAGAATCTGATCTTAACATCTATGTGGAAAGAAAAGGCAAATCAAAACAAAACAAAAACCAAACAAAAAGACCAACCCACAATGTAGAGATTCATCAATCCTCTTTAATAGATATACAGCTCAAAGGATGTCTGCAACACGGTATCTTTGATAACCTGGTAAACTACTCCCTTCTCTTAGGAATCTCAGGTGCCATTAGCGTATAAGGTTCAAATGCTGGGAATCAGGTGAGGATGCAAGAAGTTTTAGGCTATCTCTGCTTACAGTGCAATCATGCTTTATCATCTCCCACGAGAATCCTACTCTGCTTGTAGCATGCCAACAAGCAATTCCTTCTCACCTGAGATCTAAAGGCATGGCAAGAAGTACTGAAAACATGGAGGCAAGTAACAGGAGAAGTGAGAAGAGAGTAAAGAAATAATGGAAGGGCATTTCCATTGTTTTTGATGCCTGAAGGAAGTGTTTTGGTTATCAAGTCTGGCATCCTGCCTGCTGCGTGTCTTAGAATTTGCCCAGGAATCCTGGGAACTGCTTGTGCTTCACAAGTTGTGGTCAAATATTTCTTTTTGAAAAGTATGCAGTCTCCATTAAAAGAAACAGAGTGATAGACAATATATCACAATTAAACTGTTCCAAGGACTAATTAATCTCAGTGTTTAAAAAGTGCATTTATTTCCAGTCTGGGCTCTTTCTGCTATCCAGCCTTTGGATAACGCTGTATCCTTACTGCTAGGTTAGAGAGCCATTAGGAAAAGAGAAGGAGAAGACAGAAGTAGATATAGGGATGAAAACAAATGTTATTTGGAAAATACTAATATAAACTGGAAATTTTTGAAATTCAGATAAAAGGGTAGAGTTTTAGATGTTCTCCAGTAAAAATATTTAACAATATTATCATTTTAATTTCAAAATGATCCAATATAGTCCTCAGGAGGATCCTGTTTACATTTAAAGAACAACTTTAATCCCATAAGAAAACTTCAGGTTAGTAGAAGCATCAGAGACACAATCAGACTGTCTCTCTCCGACCCAGGTAGCAAATTTCACATGGAGCCAGGACTGCAAAGATGCATTTATTTCTTGCAGTTTTGTAAAGTATTTTGGGGTATTACACATGTTGCTAGCTTTCATCTCCCCCTGAATGTCCAGGTCAAAATACCATTTTACAACAGGTTACTTACTTAAATTCAGCAGCAGCACTTAGTTTAGTTAGTTAGATGCTCAATACGCTACAAGGTCCAAAATGTAGATGACCTTGTGAGATTGTGAACATAAAGAAAATCTATAAAGGACCACAAATGCTAATGATGTTTACAGTTAGCTTTTGTGAAAATACATGTTTATATAAATATATATGTATACCCAGCAAGAAACACTTACATAATTTCTATACACATACCTTTGCTGTCCTTCAGCTAACGTACTTCTTCCAAATATCAAAATTAACAAGAAGTGAAGGAAAGGAGACTATCAATAACAGCATACAATTTAAAATTGAAAACTATGCTATGGAAAATGCTGGGATTTGAGCTACTATTCTTCAGATTAACCCCTATGGCTCACTTGGGAGGTGGTTGTATGAAATACAAACAGCTATTACATCAGCTTTTACAAGTGCAGATGAAGCTCACAGTGGTCAAACTAAAAGCAAGACACTTCAGAAACACGTAGGGTTTTTTTCCTGAGGATGCAGGACAGCAGATACATTTCAACGTTCTGTGCACAGCATTAAAGCTTATCAAATCTTGTATTTTTTTACATGTAGCTTCAGATTGTGACACCCCAGACAAGCTCTTTATTTTTTGAGTACATCCTTCGACACTAAAAGCAGCACCTATCTCTTTGAATTGCAATTATACATAACAAATTAAAATTAGCAAATTAAATATATGAATAATATGTATATTACCTATGCAAATTTGTTATGAACACCGTAGTTACTGGTGGCCATAATAGTTTATTAAAATATTACCTGACCATGGTTAACAAGTTCTACAAGAAACATAGGCTAGCTGGTCTTGAGATTTATGATTATTATATAAACAGGAATTAGATGCTGTAATTTTTCTTATTTTAATATTCACTGCCTTTTAATTCCAAAATTCCAAGGTAGACTAGGTAATAAACGAATTACCTGATTATAAATAAATTAATTACAAGTATTCTATCAATTTTAATGTATACATTTTATAGTAATTGGCTTTTATTATGGAATTTAATGTGAAAATTCCATAAATGCAATTACTTGTTCCTCCATTTGTGGATTAGATCATCACTGGAGAGATAAAATTACAAGTCCAAATTCTATTTTCAAGCGCTCTGGAATAAATCTGGAGTAACTGAATAGCTTTCTACATCTGAGCATAGAAAATCGAAGTAGTGTATTGGTTCTGCAAATGTGCAAAATGAAGGCTATAAGTATGCTAGTCCCATAAGTAGTACCTTGTAGCAACAGTGCCAAATGTGGGTACTTTTCGTCGCTAATCACTCTGTTTCCCAGCCCTGACAGTATGCTCACTCCAAAGCACTGTTTTTCATGACTGTGATCACCCCATTAGCATGGCTATGAAGCAGACCTCAGGAATAGGTGCAGAAATGGTAATATGCAAAGAAATGGAAATCACTTCTGTATAACACAAGGAAAAAAGCGAGCAGAATATGTAGGAGTAAAATACATGTGCAAGGACAGAAAGTATGATTCCATTTTGCGTTATTCAGAACAGCAGAAAGTGGGGATGGAAAATTTCTTAAATAAAATAAAGGGTACACAGCTGGGGCATTTTGTATTTTTGACAGGACAAAAATTTACTTCCCTGTATTTATTAAATCTGGATAACTTCAGTAACTTAATTAGTAATCTATTGAAAAAAAAAAATTTGTATTTTAGAAACTGTTTTTTGTCATAGATACTTTACAATGTGATTCTCATTCTCATTCTCTCCCCAAAGGATTAACTTAGAATTATTGATTAAAAATATGCAGGTAGAGTGTGAAAAGGAATCATCCTCGGGGAAAAATATTTCCACATATGACATTGGTTTAAAAAAAAAAAAAGTATTTTCTTGAAAACAACTTTTATTTAGCAGTTTGGGGGAAATGTAGATCAGATGACTAATGCCCTGCTTTCAGAAGTCAAGATCTCCTTGGTCCTCAGCCCATTACCAGGAATTTAATCCCATGACCATTGACACAAGTGATTTAAGCATCCATATTTTCTTGAATGGCACGGAGTAATGTAAGACTAAGTAACTTGTTAAAATGGAAATCAAGGCTTATTTCATGCAGTCTTGCACAGTCATCTTTGTTTGCTTTTCGAATGAATACCTATTAGATCAGAACATGCCCTTTTGGGCTGACCTTGCCCTGTTGGGTTACACAGGTGTGTAAAAGATAGCCACTAGCACACCCCGGATTAGGGATGCTTACTGAAACTCCTGATTACTTCCTTGACTCACATGGAAAAGCAGCCTGTATTTTTTTCTGATTAAAGCATCAGGAAATTCCACTTCAGCGGTGTGTAAAATTTTTACAAACTCCGTTCTGAAACAACATTATCATTATGGTAGTCAGACTGTAAAAGATTGGCTTAAATGTGCTCATCTGTATTTGTCATCTTTCTTCTTCCCTTCTAAATATCTTCATATAATTGTATGTCTCATACTATATTTTTATCTAGCTTTATGCATCACAAATATGCCTTTGTATATTCATGTAAACACCCTCCACCCCTCACACAATCCTTTCTATGCACGCAAAGTATAGATTATTTATTAATAAACCCACTAGGATTTTGGCAAAATAAATATCACTGAATTTAAAATTGTTCCTTTAAATTGTAGTATTAAGGTAAACAGTACATCATTAAGTGAAGGAGCAAAGTTATTATGTTTTTCACAGCAAGTTTTACAAGTATTCAATATACTGCATGTTTACAAGGGAACGGAAAAAGGCAGCCTGGTTTTGGAATATGAATGTAATCTCTACACAGACCCAACTGTTTCTTGTTTATGACAAAGGAGTAAATAATCCATTGATCTGGCAGCAGGGCACCTGCCTTACCAACCGACTCTGTATCAGTGGTCCCTGAACCCTCATTATTTTTCCTCAATTAAAGTTCATAGTCTCCTAAAGTCTGTGCTGAGCAGATGTACAACTGTTCTTGACTGCTGAACACAGAAGAATCGCAAATTTAGAAAACTACTGCCATTTCATAAACCCTAGAAGTGCATCATTTGTTGTGGCGAAGAAACATTATAAACAATATGTCTCTTTTATAGGCTGCTAAGCCAGCACACTACTGAAAAGAATATTAAAGTTCAAAAACTGTCACATAAGCAGTGCGTTATGAATACTGTAATGCGTTTTTTTATGATTCAAATAATGGTTACTGAAATGAAAAAATAAAGCCCTCTGAGGGGTATAATGTAAAAAATGTGACTTATATTTACCTAGAATTAGACAAAATTGATGTATGAACAAAATCAAACTGGAATCAATGATCTGCAGAGAAATTAAAAATATAATAACTGATAAATCACCGAAAGCAGAATTAAAGTTATGTTTGCTGTATTATCGCTTTGGTTCTTTGTAATTGCTTCTTTTGCAGAAATAGGAAAGTCAGGAGAAATAATCAGAAGGGCAATACTACTTAAAATTATAATGCAGCAAGACTCTAGCTGCAAAAATTAACCAAAGGATACACATTTCACAAGAAGCATGCTGCCTTTTAACTTTGGGTGTATGCTCAAATATTGTAACATATGAAAAGAGACCGCATTACATACATATTCCCTACAGTGCGTTGTGTTGTACGCTCAAGAGAAAATCATCTCTCGATAACGCATAGAGAGATGCTCAGTTCCGGCACCAATCAGCTTAGGGAGCAAAGAAAACCCACATTTTGGGGGCACAAAGTTAAAGTTCGTACGCAGCATTTGTCAGTCTCCAGCACGATTCCAGCACAGCTCTGTTGCCACAGTATGTGCTGGATTGAGTGCAGCAGATTGAGAGTCTTTAGGTCAGAGTACGTGCTTGAAGCATCAATAGCTACACCTGTCATTTTAGTTTCTCTCAGAAGAATATGTTATTGTTAACATTGCAACATGCATTAGCCACAATTCGACTTTGAGGCTGGGCACTGAACTTGGAAATAGAGTCAGTTAAAATAGTATCATTAATGGTGAGGTGAGGGTGTTTCCTGTAATGCCTGATGGAGATACTGCTGTTAAAGTGATGTATATAAGCCCGTTCGTACAGGGAGCTGTGTTTGCTGGCTTAGGTTCTCCTGTGAGACTGTAACCCAGTGTTAAAAGGAATTGAGAAGGGGGGAAATTATTAAGGAACTCATTGTCCAGCCAAAATAACAGAAGAGATTACCGGCTGCAATCTTATGTTATTAGCAGGGGTCATTTTATCCTTTCAGCTTTCACGACTGTTTACTTCTCCTAGCTTATTTTCACAAATATTTTGCAGAAAGCTACTTAATCTAATGAAATCTCTACCCTGTAGCTCACTTAAAACTACTCATTTTTATTCAATCATTACAGTGTTTGATGAGGATGTAAGCACCTTTGGACAAAAGGTAACATTGATATTTTAAGGGATGCAGAAATCAACAAAGGTAACTACTGCTGTGTACTGGGGGATCAGTTATCTGTGAAAAGGGTTCTTCTTGAATTTAACACCAACTGGACATCACACATTAGTATGCAAAGCTGTGCACATTTTATTTCACAGAATAAATGACAAAATGGCCAGGCAGTTTCAGTCTTGCACTAGAAAGAATACGAGTGCAATATGAACTTTTTGTTTACACAGTACAGAATGTGCTTCTGTATACCAGATTATGGGATATTTGGTGGGTGATGGTGTAACTTGCAAACAAATACGTATTAATAAATTACTTCTGGAACATAAGAGACCATGCTAAAACATAAGTACTTCCTTGCCACAAATAGGTTTGTGTACACACAGGCCACCCATGTCAACTATACAGAAAAAAACGGAGGTAGAACATAGACCATTTCGCTCCGGAAGTAGACGCACAGTGATGGTGTCTGGCAGACAGCTAGTCTTTACTAGGTACCAGAAGCTGAAGGCTTTCTTGATGCACTAGTATCAGGTACGGTTCTAAAGGGAGATGGGATCAACCGCCACCGAAATTGTGAGGCTCTGACACTGGTGCAGCGTTACCACACCGGCAAGATAGGCCTCACGACTCACCCCGCCCGTCTCTCCGAGAGCCGCTGGGTCCCGCTGCATTTCTCCGTCCCCACCCGCCTCCCAGAGGAGGGGCGACGACACCCACAGCCCCTCTCAGCTGCAAGCAGGCCACGATTCCCTTGCCTCTGCAAAACTGCCGGCGGGCGCTCCCCGGCGCTGCCGGGGCAAACAGGGCCGCTGGCTGCTGGAGGCAACGG
>NW_010529509.1:0-23436 GCF_000687285.1 Phaethon lepturus | reverse complement strand
CTCTTTTTTGTTAAAACCCCGAATTTATTCATTCTCCAGCTCTCCTCTCCCTGGGCACCGGTCAGCCAGCGGGATGCCCCCGGGCTATGCGCCGGGGCTGGCTCTGCCGCAGGGAATCCCTACACCCGGGCTGGAGCCGGCTGAGTGCGGAGCAGTTTATCACAGGGAGACCCAGCTCCAGCGACAGAGATGATGCCGACCCCGTGGTGAGCGATGGTCTCCTCCAGAGCCTGGTTTGTTCATCAGCCTTCCCTTCTGCAGATCCACCTCGTTCTCCTCAGGTTTCATCTCAAGCAGGTCAGCAGCTCCTGTTGCTATCAGGGTAAAATGCTGCTCCATCAACCCTGGTCCCAGTTTGGGGCTTATGGAGAGAGCGTCAGACCAGAGCTTCCCACAGGAAGGTCAGGGCGGATGTGTCACCCGGGGCACAGGCCAGCGTGTTCTGGAGGAGGTGGTATAAAAAAAAAAAAAGCAGCAAAGGCTGCCTCTTCCACAGAGCTTACAGCAAGCAATGACATAATGCAGGTATTTAGCGATCTTGTCATTGCTATAATCCGGGCAAGGTCACAGCTGAGTCCTTATGGTGCTTTGATTTTAAAGCTCAATCCTTGTAAACAAGTTGGCTGAACTAAGGACACCGATAAAGGCAGTGGGAGGCTTTTCCTCTGAAAAGAGCAGAAAACAGTTTGTCTTGAAAAAATTAATCACAAAAACAGGCCTCTATTTAAGCAATTTCTTTCCAAAATTTTGGAGGAGATTTCATTTCCCCTTGAACTCGACATGAAAGCAGACATCACATTTGGGTTAACAAGCACCAGAAGTAAAACCAATTAAAATTTTACTGTCACTGAAGACAGAACCGACTGGGTGTAACAGCCTTCCAGATTTTCATTGATGCGGTGATGAAACACAAATATTTATGAGCTGAACACTGCTTCCAACATCATTCAGAAAGGGTCGTTCTTGTGCTCCAACCAACGTGTCAGGGCTAGAGAGAAGGCTTACAACAGATAAGCTCTTCACCTGAGCCCCCCCTGCAAGGTGAACACCAGCGGCTGTACTTTATCACCACGGGTATCTCCTCTTCATCAGCGTTAGGCAAAGGCAAATGAAAATACGAGACAGGATAATACCACTCAGTAAAGAAAGAATGAAAAATCTGGAGATAACTTTGAAGTGACGAATCAAAACTACTGCACCGAAGTATGCAAAAGAAAGCTTTATTTATATCACAGCAATGAGGTTGGTGCATTATTAAAAAGAACTGCCTTCAGCTCCTGATAGAGGAAAAGATGATCTCCTCATTTACAGCCGAGGCACAAGAAGAAGCTGCTTGCCAGCATCTCACAGAAAGTCTGTGACCCAGCCAAGAACCGAGCCCAGATTTCTCGGTGGCAGTCCAGCATCATGAATACAACCTTCCTATCAAAGGAAGGCTGGAAGAAATGCCCCGGCAGTGGAAATCCGTACAAGAAAATTAAACCTGCCTAATTTACGAAAATACTCCTCCATGTCTGTGAAATCTATTGCTACAGGCCAAGAGGAATTTGTCTCGTGGCCTCATAAATGTCGCGCATGCTTCACACCGCGCCGCGCTCCCTCCGCAACGCACTGGTGGAGGTGCAAAGGGAGGTGGAGAGGTACATGGCACCCGTGGCGCAGCGCCAGCGGTCACTCCATGGCATCCTCCGTCGGGCACACAGGAAGGGCCATCGGGGGCAGCCCGCCCGTGCACCTAGCTCGGCGTCACAGCTGAGAAACGACCAGTGCCAGCTAATGCTTCGGAAAAGGCGAGGAGAGGGTGAGAAGCGGGGCATGCACAGACCGATTCTCACCTTCCTCACTTCTACCCATGAGTTAGGTTAAAGACTTGCTGAGCTGGAAGCCGCCTTCTTAAAATCCATTTTTTTATCTTCTCTTCCTTAAATCTGCCTGCTCCTTTTTGCTTTTCACTTTCATGCCATTATCAGGCAATGACTACAACGTCACTCAAGTTCTTTCAAATAAAAAGCTGTTCATTTATTCAGGACTCTGCTTTCTAAAAGACTGTTCACCGTTGCCTGCTATTATATATCCAGTTACACCCAAGTCACACATTTGAGTTTAGAAACTGAAGTGTTTGTTTTCTGTATCATTTAAAATCCTACAGCAACAGGTACAGCAGTACTGTTATGTGGTTATGGCCGTAACTGAATAGTTTTAATTCTTTTTACGTATTCCATTGCACACTTTTTATGTACAATATAGAAAGCTACTCAGCTTAATTTGTGTCAAAGCACACTATTGTAAGGCTGATAGTCGTCTACTTCAAACTTCTGTCTTCTTCATAGCATGTTAATCCCATGAAATAAATGGAAAGAAATAGTTACGGGTACTGAAGCACTGTTTTCCTTTTAGGGAGCTAATGGGTCTCCATCACGGGACATACTACAGGACATACAACATGTTGGATAAAGCCCTGTCAGGAATAGTTTAGGCTGATTCTTGGGGCAGGAGGACGGACTAAATGAACTCTTGAGATTGAAAAGGATGAGAAACATCTGAATCACATGGAAAAATTACTACTCAATGGATAGACAAAATTGAGCAACTAATTGGTTATCTTTGTATTTTTCTAAATGAAAAGAGATCCTGTAAAGCCAAGTGTGGCCATACTGCTCTGGAAAGAACTGCTCATACCAGGCAACCTGTTCCCAGATTCACTGTGTCATGTACCTGCTCTTACGTAACGCTCGCAGAGGAAGAGTAGTTACAAACCTGTTAGGAAAATGACTCATTTCGTATCTATGATGATGTGATCTACAGTGCGTCCTCAGAAGGCTGTGGAAGAACACAGCATCCAGAAACCAGAAATGGGCCAGTTCTTAAGTTCAAGCAACATGTTAATTAAGAAAAAAAACCCTCCAAACCCGTAGGAGGGATGGAGGAAAACCACTCCCCCGTCATGTGCCGGGTCGGTTCAATATCCAGCTGCAGGAAATACTGTGAAATGGGAACAAGTGCTGCGTTCTTGCCTGGGACGGTGCAGGACTCGGCTTTTGTTTCCTGCCCAGGTCACTCTCTTCTCCATGTGGAAGGAAAAGCTGCAGCTATAGCTTCTAGAAAATATAAGCAAGAAACCTCACCTTAAACTAATGGAGGGAGATTCCAGCTTGACCTAAAGGGAAGAACTGAAGGTTAGTTGAGATGCTGAACGAAAGCTCCTTTATAATGACCGTACTGCTTTTGCCCATTTATCAGTTTGCAATTTTGTTCTACTTTCAAAACTACGAATTTACTATCAAACACCCTATTTTCTGTATCTATCTGAGGGACACATGAATCCGAAGGTTGAAGCGTGTCGCAGAGCCGTCTGCGGGGCTGGCTGCTCAGCTTAATAACTGCCCAGCCCACATGTGCCCACAGGTGCCAGACGGCGACAGCATGAGTCTCCCTGCAAGATCCATGGGCAAGGTAAGGAGTGCGGCACTCGGGAGAGGAACAGGAATTTTCTGATGACCAGCAACAAGAAGGAAACTCGCTTGATGTACCGCAGGAAAGCAGGGAGCATGCCTGTAAAGCCAGGGAGCTTGTCACGGTTGCTTAAACAAACACATAACAGAAAACAGATGCTTTGCTTTCAATTCTACTGTAAGGGACCACCACTTGTGCACTCACTGAAAAAAACACACTAAAACACTTATAATTACAGCTACGGAGACTACCGAAATGAAACCGCGGGATGATGTCAAAATATAGGTATCCAGGAAAAAATATTTTCAAATATCATTTCCTTAACTTGAATCGACATGCAATATCCGGGGGCAAGTTTCGCAAGGTGTGAGTGTGGGATTACCCTCAGGACTTCTGTAGCACCAGCCTGACTTCGGGGAGCATCTCCCCAGGCACTGCTTCGACAGCCGAGCCGTGAAAAGATGGCAATGCAGGTCGGCACTTGCCATAAACACCCCGTGGAGATGAGGAAACGATGGTAAAGTGTTCCGCAGGGCAAACCTGGGATGCGGGCGGTGCCGTCGGAGGGGTGGCCGAGCCACAGCCAGAGAGTGATGCTTTCCTTGTGATGGACTTCAGACAGGGCTTTTTAAGCAGCTTCTTCAATTTATTTCTAACTTTCCTGATTCTCCAGATGGGCGTGGAGTGAGGGGCTTTTGGCACAGGCAGAGCCCCTGGCGTGGGGCAATTTGCTGTACCCAGAAACACTGGTGTCCCGGTCTTGACAAGGCAGCCTTTTTTGCATTGTCCCTCTGGTGCTGCAGACAACTGAGTAACTTTGATAGCGCAGAGCACCAAGAAGCACAGAAAGAAAGTCTATTAAAAGCAAGGGAAGAGTCCTAAGTGAGTTACAGTGCCACTGCTGCCGGGGAAAGCTGCGGTCACCGCAGGGCCCATGAAGGACACACACTGAAGTTCATTAAAGAGCTCTCAGCAAACATTTCTTGTGTCAGTCCCACTCTAGAGTTATCCTCCAGCCTCCACCTATGCTGGCTGTACATAGCATAGGTGGAGGCTGTACATAGCATAGGTGGAGGCTGTACATAGCATAGGTGGAGGCTGTACATAGCATAGGTGGAGGCTGTACATAGCATAGGTGGAGGCTGTACATAGCATAGGTGGACCGCAGAGCAACAAGTCTTTCAGAGACGAGCGGCTCTCAGGAAGGCATTGCCTCCCTGCTCTGCCCAGGAGAAGGGCCAGGCCCAGGAGGACATCAGCAACCTCAAAGTGGTGAATCGTGCTGGGGTAGAGCCCATTTGGAAGAGTTTGATTTTCTCTAACCCGTCCCTGCTTCACAAGCAGCAGCAGCCGAGCTCAGCCGGTTAGCATTCTTCTGAGAAAACAGCATTGGATCTGGGCTGCATCAGGGAAAGACACGTTTGTTCTTTTTGTATTCTCCATCCGCAAAGACAGTCCCCTCTGGGCCAGACTTCCGAATATAACATACACACATCTGCTGAGGAACAGCTGGATGTGATCCTCCCTTTTACATACAGTTGCTTACTTGTCATCGGTCCTCGCTGCTAGAGAAGGTCAGGCTGCCTCCGTTCTCGCCTCCAGGCTTTTGCACTGAGCCCCATGCAAAGAGCATCCTTGTACTTGCCTTTAGTATCAGGGTGGTTGTGGTTCCCCAGATAAACATAGATTCTGCTCGTATGGAATCATCCCCCATGGCACAGAAGCAAGAGGACTGAAATGTGGCTGAGAGCTGTGTCCATTCAACATAAGGCTGAGCCTTCAAACTGCTCCATATTCCTTTTCTGTTTTTTTATTTTGGCTTTTTTTGTTGGTTTGTTGGGTTTGTTTGGGGTTTTTTCCCCCTATGCTTACGTCGTAGCAGCATGTGCATTGGGGACGGGAGAAAAGCTGTGGCACAGTAGATGAGCAGGCAGGGGAGTGGGGATTGAGGCATTGACCACATTTTGGATGTTACAAGAGAATATGGGAAATAGTGGGTTTTTAAAATCTTTACAACCCTATGACTGCTGCCACGCACAGGAACAGCATGGGGAACAGGAGCTCACCCCAGAGGAGAGACGAGTTGCATGCAAACCTTCACCCTCAGCACCTCATCGTCTCACTGCAGCAACACAGGCTCCTTCTACACTATTTTAAATCCCATTAAAATACCACTTTCACCATACAAGACACAAAAATATGCACTAATCCATACACAGGAATACCTTTGGCTGTCTCCGATACCAAAGTTATAACTGATCGTGCTCTTCATACCAAAAAGCTTTTCCCTGCATTCAATTTCATCACAAATAGGTTCTTACATGCTAAATTTATGCCAACAAATGTTACTTTGGTGAATTCTTTTGTCAGCATTTTATGGCAACGGATACATACATAATGCAATGAATCCTTCCCGCTGAAGAAAAAGGCAAGCATTTCTGAGAAAATTAGGAGGATTTAGGAGAAAAAATATTCTGGTCTGGAATGACTGTCAGTATCTTCATTAAATTATTCTGTCACTGGTGAAATTTATTGCAAATGAAGGAAAAGCAAACACAATTAATGAGAAGCAGATAAGTCTCTTGCTGACCACCCTCTGCAAACCACCCTTCGGAGCTTGCTTGCCCATTTACACCACGCTGAAGTATGCAAGGATGACAGGGCTGATTTCCCCCGCGAGCTCACGTAACACACGCCGTCAGCAGAGCCTCCCTCTTGGGAAGCTTCCCAAGGCCCTGATTCACCATCGCACACATCTGTAGCACACTAAGCTGTGCATTTGTTATCTCTGAGCTTTGAGAATAATGTCCCCTATCTGACTAAATAAAATCACATTACAGCTTCAAGAGACACCACCGTAAGGGCTCAAGACCCAGGCAGATGACGTTAGTGGAGGTCCTCAGTCCAGTGCCTTGCAAGAGCATAATCCCTTCAGTCAAGCCTTGAAAGACCAGGCTGACAGCAAAGTTCAACCTGTTGCGCCTGGGATCTGCTCAGGGCAGAGACGTTGCTGGTGGCTTTCTAAAGCGGTTTCTAAACCACAACTGCAATCAGACCTGTGGCCTTCAAGATGGCTGAGTCCCTATTTCTGGTGAGCGCAAAGCACTTTGCTGCATGGATAAGGCCAGATATCTGGTTTTGGTTTTTGTTTGGGTTTTTTTTCCCCACAAATATGCCATGATCTACTGATATGTGTAATGCAGATTACAGACCCTGTGTGCATGTAAAAATGGCTACTTGCTTGGCCAAAAGGTCAGAATCACAAGGTTGTCCTGGGTCACGAACAAAAAGGCAACATCCTTCCTTAAAAATTTTAAAAAAGTGATTACTATTAGTGACTTTCATCAACCCGGTGATGCTGCACTAGCTGTTCAAGCTGAGAGGTGTTTTATAGAAAATATGTTGTGTAGCCACATACACATGGCATAATCCAAACCACAGCATTTTTGACCTGGAAAAGTCTCTGCAATTACGATCCTGTCACTGTTTCCCCTAATACATAAGAAAAAAGAAATAACTCTCTTTGGTTTGCTTTTAGCAACATTCTATGAGATTCAATGTAAATATAGGCATTTGTGCAAAACCAGGAAACTCTCATTCAAAATAAGTTTGATTGCCAAGCTGACCCAGCTGCAATAAAGCACAACGAAACACAAACCCCCAGCCAGAGAAGGAATGTTGGTTTTCCCTCTACTCCGCTTTCCTGACACATGCATGAAAGGCCATCTTCCAAACCAAAAGAGGGACAAACTGCCAATTAAACATGGGCTTTTATATCTTCATATTCCATCTGAATAATACCATATAGAAGTGGGTTTCACTGTTTAATATTTTCATCTTTATTGAGATGGAGCATTAAAAAAAACAAACCACAAACAAATTCAGAATGGTTCCAAAAGTTTTCAGTGATTCCAACGAACACCCAATGGATCACAACAGATATACTTGGCTGGTATATTATTAAAAAAGTCACCTAGAGTGGACAATGTTACGTTTTTTGTCCATTGCAGAAGCCACATGAGCTCAAAAAGACATTTCTATGTATTTCCTGGTATTGTAGACCAGGAAAGCTCGTTATGGACTGTTGCTGGGAGGTATACATAGACTTGACCTTGACTGGAAACAGTTGTCATCTTCATCCTTGCACAGGCTGAGCTGCTCACAAGCTATTATAAATGTGTATACATGTAAAAAAATAGTATATACTATACTTTATATATATATATGTGAATAACACCCTGGACTTCCTAAAACAAGCTTACACTGGTACATGCCTCCCCATTGGCTTCCGCAGCAGTAAAACTACACAAGTAAAGTGTTGTACACTTAATCAACATGGTTACACTACTGTACAGAAAACAGCAATACACGCAAAAACAGACACAAATCTATTTTCAGCCCAACGAGGATAAACGAAAAGATCCACTAAGAACACAGAGAGACTGATTTTGATATTACCGTGCCTGGGAAAGCAGGGAGATAATGATCTGTCACAGCAAGGAATGGTTTGGCACCAGTGACGCGGCTCTGAATGGTCACAGCTACCAAATAACAATGTTTACTTCAGCACTTTGTCGAGATCAACTTGACGCCTCAGGCAGTTTGGGGAAGAATCACTCAGTCAACATGCAAGATCCAAATTCAACTGGAGAAAACAAACTGAGAGCATAAAAGACTTCCAAAACATTAAATAATGACTGAAAAGACACCTTAGTACAACTGAACTGACTGGATTTTGGAAAAGTCTCTATTTCTCTGGTCTTAAAACACTGGGGTTTTTAGGCCATCCAAGAAATATGTTTCATAGTTAACGTGTTGCAATAAAGCCATCACTGCAGAAGGACATCAGCAGCAATACCTTCAGATAAATCCTTTCATGTCATTCTTCTGATAGAATGATGCTACACTTCTATCGACCGGAAGATGTGATTATAAAGGATGAAAAGTCACGTTCAGGAAGTCTTTGTGAATATTTTAGTTGGTTTTCATTTTACAGGGTTTTGGGACTGGAACTACTTTACTCTTTGAGATGCAGAAGGGTCCTGACCGCAACCTTGCTGAGGCTCTCTCTTTGGCTCTGCAGTGGTGAACACCACCCTGAACGGTGGCTGTTGCTCACCCCAAACCACCGCTCCGTACATGCCCCAGCCCGGCAGGCTCCGGCTGTGCACAGGAAGGGTGCTCGCACCAAAAAGCGTCAGTGATTCCAAACCTCCCCTAACTGGGCAAAAGTATTCTTCCAAGATAGACGCTGGCACGTATAGCAGCTATGGATAAATGCAAGCACGTTATTATCTTTTTCGTTAACTGATTCCCTATGTCTCTATAAGATGAGCCAGATACTCACAAATTATACAAAACTTACATATCCTGAGAAGTTGAAATGACATTTAGTTACTCCAAAATATACTAGATAAGAAGTCAGTTGAGCTTAATCTCTGCTACAGCCGATTCTTCCCCAAATTTCTTATCCCTTACAGCAAACACACTCCAGGTGATCAGCTGAATTCAAGCAGCTAGAAAAGGCATGGACAGTCTTTGGGGACATCACCCTGCCTGTGCAGCCAGGACACACGTAGTCGGGATGCTCCCATCGCTGCACACAATTACCTACCAGCTTTTAGCGCTGCAAAATCCTGGAAAACAGTAACTCTAATGTGGTTCGTTTTGCCCCAGACAGAAAACAGCAGCAGCAAATTCTGCAGAAGCACATTTAAAGGGCAGAAAAGCGCGTTTTTCGGCGGGTTTCGCAGCCGGCCGGAGCCTGCCACCAGGTGTCACTAACTTCTTGATTAACGCAGATCAGATCTGCAAACGCTCCTTTATCCGGCCGTTTGTTACGCAAAGGGCTGATTTCACATATACCACCAATATAACCACAAACGACGGCCACTGTCCCCTCCGAAATCGGATGCTGTTTGTCTCTGGTTTTGTACAAAAGCTTTCGGTACAGTTGCCTCTGGATAATTCATACAGCCTGCTACCTTACAGAAAAGGCAAACCTAACCTGACCATCGAGTGTATCCCTCGCCCCCAAAAAGGATGTGGGGGCTTGGGGGTGTCGGGTGCTGCCTCTGAACAAGGCAGACTGAAGCTTGACACAGTCTTTGAGGAAACCCAGTACTTCAGCCTTTGTTTTACTGTCAAAAACCAACCCACAGAGCAGTTATGGTCCAAATTGCCAGAGAGGACCTAGTTTGGGTCATTTGCATAACTCCAGCTGTGGGATAGTTAGCCCCCAGATGTGTAAAGCAAGGTATAAGACATGAGAGTTAAAGAGTATCTTGGGAAAAGGTAAGTGATAACTGTAAAAAGCACAGTTACCTATCCTGGTGTCTGGAGCAAATGGTGTTGAGACAGAGACTTTCTATACCAATGCAAAATAACACAAAAGTGAGAGCGACAGAAAGAAAAACAGCTCAGATGGGGGAAAACATCTTTCCAAACAACCTCATATCTTCATGTACATGCATGACATTTGTACAATTGGGACAATGTAAGAACTAGAGAAAAAAAATGAGTTACTAATACTTCTGCATCAGTTACAAAACTACCTGGAAAAAAAAAAGTTAACACATGAGATAACATATCCCTGGCCCCCGGTGCAATGTCAGGCGTGGAGGCAGGGATACACAAAGGCAGCTCCCAGCACTAGCTCTGGGAATGCTGCCACCATGCTGGTGCCTACAGACATTGCCACATTCTGAAGATGATCAATGAGGAAATATTCTTGCAGCATCTTGACACTGCCTCATCATGTGAAAGATACTCCTGGAGGGACCCAAAACTCTCTTTTTATTCTGATTTGAGCTGCCATGGATACAAATGTCTATATCTTTAACTGGGAACAGACCCTCCTTACTGGTCAATAAGCCCCAGGTCCTTTGGTTGAAGCAAGCAAACCCTTGCAGAGTGACAAAACTTAACAGCAGCCTTGAAACCTTCAGAATCGTATGAAAATTGGGACTTCCTGTTCTTCCTCTCTCTCTCTCTGATTATCCGTCCCATTGCCAAAGCTTTGTCAAACACCCCAGAACTTACAGCATCCATCTGGCAGGTCCTCACTTCACCATATTCTTTGAGACCATCGCTGTAATGGCCACTGAAGGCACCACCACTGCAGGCACCATCCATTAGGTTCAGGGAGGACGTTGTCTGTATCTTCATACAAGATAATTCCTGGAATTTTAATTTTTTGCAGATGCTGCATTAGACCATTCAGATGATCAATTTGAGACACAGACAGAAGACCAGAAACGATTTACTTTATTTTCAAGGCACCACTTTATATCTCATCTATTCTAGCAATATTTTGACTTTGGATGGCCACCAAATCTCTGCATCCTCTACATCAAGCTTAAGCCAAGATCTTCATACCAAAGCTGCCAGAAACCCTTCAAGATTTTAAATTGTATTTAAAAATCTGAATGTTTTCAACTCAATGCAAAGCTATAATCAAAAACGCCTCCAATCTGTATTGATTTCAAAGATGCTATGTAAAATTTGCAGCCCAGCCTTGCCTGATAGCAATGCGAAGTCTCAAGGGTATTGTACAAGGTGTCAGAAAAACCCTTGTGATCTGGGACAGCAGAGATTCTGACAGTCGGAAAAGCAGAGGTGCTAACTGCAGTTTTAGGACAGGCAAATTAGCTGAATTGTTCTGGTAAGATCTTCAACAGTAAGTGACCTCGGCGCGTTCAGCTCATCTATCCCCAGGAGTCACAAACCTTGCACCTCTCTCTGGTTCTCTGCAGAGCCAGAAAGATGCTGCATTCTGCACGAGGAAACGCACATCAGGCCTTTGAGCCCATGGTACGTTTCACGCTGCATATTCTGCCGTGAAAAACATAATGTACTACAAGATGTGCAGTGAGGCAGAAATGTCCCAGGTTTGGTCCTGCTCCCGCAGCGGATCAGAGCAGCGTCCTCCTCACAAGCCCAGGATCAGGTCCTTTCCATAAACAGCACTCAGAAAGGGCTCAGCAATTTTCTGAGGAAGGTACCTTCTCACAGCGCCTGGCTCAAACAAGCAAAGAGGGCTTGTGTTCTGCTTTGATTTTGCATCTCGTTATCCCACTCTTCACAGTGAGCAGCTGTGAGGAGGCTTTTCATTTTTTGGAGCATTGCTGTATCCAGACTAGGTAGAAAATACTGCACGACAGCAGACGACCGCCCAAATACATCGAGGTGCCATATCCTCTTATCCCTTAACCTACTGGTTAGTCTAAGAAGTAATTCCAGACCTCCTCCTCTATTAAATTTTTGTTTTTCTTGCTGTTTGATGAAACCCAGCATTGTTAGCAGCATCAGTAGGGGAAGAAGGTTGTTCCATCAATAAATCAGTGATGGGCACTCGGGAACCCTGGATTAAATTCCCAGCTCAGACACCTATTTCCTGCATAAGCAAACACCAGCCTTTCCTGCCCCTTGCTTTTACATGCATTAAACCGAGGTGGTGACTGTTTCTCCAGCCTGTAAAAGCGGAAGATGTTTGGCAGCACTTACAACCACATTTCAATACAGCAAAGGGCGAAGTGAATGCCTAGCCCATACTGAAGGCTTTTAGTTGTGTTTTTATCAATGGTGAGGCATTGCAAGTCAAGAGCTGTGACAATATACCCTAAATCATACAGGATTACTACATTGTGTCAAACAAACATATAATTAAGCAGCTTTAATATGTTAACAGTTTGGAATCAGATTAGTGTTGTATTAGGCTAATAGAGTTGGTCCCCATTAATCCAGATCAATTGCTCAACTCTGTTAGTTTATTTAAGATTTTTTTCAGAAATTTAAAAACATGAATCTAATTCTCAGCAGAACGTGCGCATGCTGTAGGGCAGGATGAATTCATCAAGATAACTGGGCACGTGGATAAACCAAGTGCAGCTTAACTGGTTCAACCGCACAATGCAGAACTAAACCCTCTAATCCCCTGTGATGAGATTTTTGTGCCGTACGAACACGCAGGGTAACTCACGAAGAGATGACGTATCTGGGCAGCAAAGTCCTGAGGCACCTCTCCACGTGTGCGAATGGCACCGAGCCCCATGTGGCTTAACACCCCCCCAGGACCAGTATTAGAGCCCAGCACCGCCCGACGTCACAGTCGCAGGTGACGGAGAGAATGCTGCTTTTGGAGACAAAAACGCAGGCGTGCAGAGCGCAGATGCACGTGAAACCTGCTGCCCAGCTTCCGCGCACTCTCCCGGCTTTAAATACGGGGCTTTAGGGATCGCGCACATCACGAGAGCAATGCTGGGATGCCTGCACGTGTTCGTCATAACAATCCAAAATGCAGCGCTTGCACTGTAGCAGTCTTTTTGTGAGCCAGCTCAGGAAGGGTCTTTATTTTCCATCCATAGCTTACTCTTAAGGGTGACTACATGGAAGCATCCGACTGAGAGAAACTGTGAATACTGGGGCAAGGAGGGGGGCCAAGGGCCAACCCGTATTGCTAATGATCTCTACAGCACTGACGAGATTTAATCCAGCCTTGATTAATGCAGCCTACTCTTGGCACGTCCAAATACAAACCGCAGCAGGTGACATCTTGCCCCATGAAGGTTTGGTACGGATTTCAGACTCAGAGGTGATGCTTCAAATCCAGATTCCTACAGCCATCCGCACACGCACTCTCTACTTGATTTCTATATATAAGTCCATGAGTACGTGTGTGTAAATATATATATTCTCCCTACATATACATATTTTCTATAATCTCTACATAGATATATTCTATACTGCAGCAGGGCAATGGCAAGATTTTAATACTTCAGTTAATCTAGCTAAGGCAAAGTCACACATTATAAATGCAATCTCTTTCAAGCCAGTTTTTATTGCTTTATACTTTCAAAACATGGAATAAGTTTAGACAAAATCAATGTATACTTGTCTTAAACTGTATCAGTTGTCTGTATTTTTCTATGTCACTGCAAACAAACAATTTTAACAGTTACTTTAAGCTGATAACAACACAATTCCTAAAAAGACAATTTCTGAAGTTATCGTCTACATTCAAGGTAGCGTTCAGCCAGCGAGAGAGAGATTTGACTCACATTGCATGAGTACTAGTGAGTCACCCACACACCCATAAAGCAGACTACACGTGTAGAAATTAAGTGCCAAAGAGCTAATTCATCATACCTTTTCTGAGACAAAACCCGCGGTGCAGAAGGTAGGATGCTGTAGTCACCTGACATGTGGACACCGAGCTTTTATTCATGGCGAGATGTTATTCTCAGTACAGAGTACCAAGCCTTGAGTTACAAAGCATAAATCCCGATCCACAGTGCTTATGCTACTGGGGACAAAAAGTCTGCTTAGAAATATTGCTGGGAAGATGTCAAGCAATGAGCTATACGTGATGGAATGACATGGATATGATGGGTCTTGTGCTGAGAGTAAAATGTAAATAGGTTTGGACAGCTTTGTTTTTTCCAAAGCCTGAAGCTCAGCGCACAACACCAAAAAGAAAAAGCACTTGCATCTGTTTTGTTTATGATGGAGTCGTAAACAGCAGCCAGATTTTTTTTGTGTGCGATCAAGCACTTATTGATGTGTAGCTCACTAAGATGAAAATATTTTATGGCAAAGACATTGGCAAGCACCCTCGCACCAGCAGAACGAAATACTGTGCCGAAGCCCTATGGTATAAACACTTCTCTTCGCATATATTGGTATTTACAACACGCAGCAGTAAACAACACATAAAACCCATGGCCATAGGCACTTACCTTCAAGGGTAACTTCAGTGACATGTTGTTAACATGTATTTGCTGACCATTTTGAAAGCAAACAGCAGAGCCTGAGCTGCGGCTATGCTGGCAGACAGGTCACCAGTGCAGCTCGCTCTCCCCTCGCTTCACCACTGCCCGATGGCCGAGCATGTTTTCTCATTAATATTAGCTACAAAACTCGTACTGGACACAGTGCTGCACATGGGTGGTTTCCCCTGAGGGCCGGGAGGCTCCTCTCGATTTGGGGGTGCGGCTCCTGACCGCTCTGCCCCCACAGCCGAACCAGGGGTGCTGCTTTGGGAGGGGAGGGGCGGGCCCCATGAGGAGGTGCTGTGCGAACTCAAACCCTGGCATTTCCCCCAAGGTCACCTTGTGAATCTTAATCGTTCCCAAAAGGTGCCAGCCTGACCTTCGCTCCTCCTTACCCTTCCCTTTGCAGTCAGCCACCCGCACAGAGCCAAAGTCGCAAAGCGGCTGGGTCCTTGGTTTTGTCTTTCCCCTTCCAAATGCCTCAACATTTCTTCACCCTTCAGCAGACAAAGCCACATGTCCCATTGGGACTGCGACGGCAGTGCCATCAACCACATCCTTCTGAAACCTCCTGGCTTCTGCTAATGGCGGGCAGCGGTGGGAGATGATTTCCTGAGAGCTCTCCCAAGCGCCGTTGCGACAGCAGAGGACCCATCTTCCCTCCCCATCAACAAGAGACTGGCTGATTGAGCCTCAAGAGGAATTGCCATTGATTCTCAAAATACACTACAGGTCTATACTAGCCATTTCCCTTTCCCTTAAAACTGAAATAATGTATTAAGCAATGAAGCTGGAAAGGAATTTCCCGAAGAACTATTATTGCTGTTTTCCCCTTAAAACTTTGATTTGTCACAAATAATTGTAGACAGGAAGGATATGTTCTGTACAGAAATTTTTTACATTGTCAAAATTCTTGTTCTGAACTTTCCAAAGTGAACAGATTAGGTTGAAAAACACCATGTTACAGAATTTTAATGCACATAAAAAAGAAAGCATAACAGATCAAAAATCAAAATACTTAGTTGACCAGGTCTGAGTTTTGGGGTGTTGGTAACTTTTTCAAAGCAAACAGGCTTTCAAGATTTCAACATTTTTTCCTGACTCAAAACAGACAAAATTTTGGCAGTCTTGCCTTTTTTCAGTGAGACATGAAGGCTGTTTCACACATGGCTTTGCCAAGCATCACTGATGAAGAAATTACCCTCACACGCGGGGAGAGGGCAGATTTTTCTCCTCCCGTGCCCCGCACTCCTTGACAGCCCCTTGAGAGCGTGGTGGCGGCCGCAGAAGGAAATGCCCAGCTGTGGCGACCAGGGCCACCCTCTGCCCCGTCCTGTCCTGAGGGCATCGCAGCCACTGCGCTCTCCTGGGTCTCAGAGGGCTGGAAGCAACTGTGAGGGTCACCAAGTCTCCTGCTGCTGAGGAAGCACTGCGTCATCACTCTCATAAATTTCTTAGTTTTCTCACAAAGCTTCGCTTCCTTTCTTCCCACCATGCTGTGGCAGAGGAGCCTCGTTCTCCCCAGAGCTACAGTGTCCCTCTAACCTACGGTGCGTCTATGGCCACACAAAGTTGGTTCATTAGCTCAAACAGCTGTTGTTCCCTTCATGTGTTTAAAGAGCAAAGATATTTGTAAGTGTGGCCATTACACCAGAAAAACCAACCCAGGCCCTCTTTTGTCTCCTTGCACCGCAGTCTCAATTTCTCATCACACCAGCACTTTTTCGCACCTTTCCCTGCTATCAGAAAACAATTTAAAATCAAACACCAGGCAGGAAAGCTCTCCTTGGCCACCTCTTTTGCTCCTTTTGCAAGGTGTGGCCCAACTGTAAATGTTTACCTGCCACAAACACTGCCTAACCTCCACAAACGCAGACTATTTCAGCCTTTTCAGTGTGATTGCTAACAGATTTATCACCTCCATCTATTACCTGGCCTATGACACTGTTAAGATTAATTCAGTTTCTAGTACATTGAGGAGCAGACCATGCTGAGGAAGAGTTTTTCCCAGAAATCAGACTTCCAGCAGCATGCAGAAGAAAGGGAGGTACAGGGACTCCCGACAAGCCCCCCGTTATCTGCTCCAGCGAGCCAGCCATGGGTGTCCACCGCACCCCAGCACCCAAACGTCTCGATGCCTGAAGGGAGACCAAAAGCTCGTTGCTCCCTCAAAGGCACACAAACCTCGCAGGCTTCACGCTCAGTCTGGCAAACGTGAGTTTGTCTTCCTCATGAGCTTGTCCTTCTGCACGTGAAACACGTAGGAAATGCGGTTGTGCCACTGCAGCCAGGACGCTCATTGCGCCGGGACCGTGAGACCCACACCAAACATCTTGTCTCACGTAGAGGAAGAGGTTGTGGCCGCCACCCCCAGCCCAACCTCCTCCCTTCAGCACTTCGGTGTTTTGGTTGACAATAATGAGCCTTTGAATCATTTCTTTTAAGACTCCGCCACTTTCAATAAATCAGATGGGGTCTCGGTTTGGTTTTATGTTTTGGAAAGGAGAAGGAGAGAAGCTCTGATATTGCCAAAACACCAAAAAAAAAAAATCCAACAAAGTCAAAATAAACTTGCTTAAAATTTGCTTACCAATATCAGAAAGCTTGAACTGGCATTTTATTTGCATTTATATACAGTGACGACATTCAGCTGAGACTGATAATAAAGTACTGTGTCACAGGCTCAAAAGTAATGACTTCTAGGTAACAAAGCATTTATGAGGACAAATCTGCATCAATTTCATTCATACTCAAATCCGTGTGAATGAGCTGGTATAATTGATGACTCCATCTTTTTGACGTATTTGTAATTTGCTTTAAAAAATTAATGCAAGCACAAAGTAAAAATGTTCAACACAGAGGATAAAGAAACACACCATCCATGTCTCCCGCTCCCCTCAGCTGGAGGTGACACATTCCCTCAAACACAGTATTTATCTTGGCATTTCTAAATTATTCACTGTTATTACTATTTTGTTTCTTAAAGACACGCCAAGGTATTACTTTCTAAATTAACGGTCTCTACTCTTCAGTCATCTGCAATTTCCACCTCCTGCAGAAGTCAGGTCACTCATGTGGAACTGAAGGCTGGAAGCGTGAGGGACTGTTCACCCACGAACCCCATGGCCTTCAGGACGCCGCGGCTCCGGGACCCCTCCAAACCCACACCGCGAGAGCTGCTGCCTGTACTAAAGCAGTGGAGATCAGAGAGAGGGGACGGGAAACCACGCCATGGGGCTGCCACTTCGCGGGGATGGCCCCGGAGAAGGGGTCTGGCCGGCGACCTGCCTGATGCCTGCTTTCTCCCCGTGAGCAGTTGCGTGATGACTACACCACTCCGCAGATGGCCACGGCCTCGGCAGAACATATTGCTCAAGCAAGTGCCAACTGTTTGGCACTTGCAAGAAATTTGGCCAAGCCCCATTAGAAGACGCTGTTTGGAATCATATTGATGCGTCATCCTCTTGCCACGGTATTTTTAGAGATATCTGTGATTTCTAGCCCTTCCTGGGCTAGGAAAAAATCCTACTTTGGCCATAATGGGCACACGTCAAGGAAAAGCAGGCACGCAAGCACCATTGTACGATGAACATGTAGCAAGTGCTGGTACCCTTTTGCTGTAAAACAGAGAGAGCAGACCACCAGAGCATTTGGATTCAGATCTTTTTTCTTCAGGTAACAACTTTAAACACTTTGCAACAGCTAAAGCAGCACCAGGATTCCACATTCAGTTCTGAACTTCTCCTTAACCTTTGTGGTGGCATTAGCATAAGGCAAGGAGACATATTTTGACTCCCATCTGTGCAAATCCTCCCCGTGCTGCAGAATCAACATTCTGTCAACCAATTATTTTATGCTGTATCACAGCACCGGGGGGGGCGAGATGAGAGGGAATCATCACACCTACAATCAAAAGAGCAAGGTTTTGCAACATAGCATGTACTAAAGATGTCTGTCTTAAGTCAAACTAGCAGCCATATTTTATTCAAGAAGCATGTAAACAAATCTGGCACATTCATTATAAAAAAAATTGTGTACCTAGCATGTTCATCACATTTCAGATATTCCATTCCTCCCTCCCCACTGAGCTCCATGGAGACAAGTCAATCACAGTTAACCATCTGGTAATCCTTAGCCCAGGCTGTGCAGCTGCTACCTACCATTTTTAATCAGGGCTATGTCTTCCATTCATGCTAAATAGGAGGCATGAACAGCTGCTTGGCCAACATTTTCAAAGCAAGCTTGCTCTCTCTTTAGTATTCCTGGCTTCTCTTCCTTTCAGCTTTACATTTTGCCCATGTTTTACAAGCTCTCACTTAAAAAAAAGAAGTAATAGTGAAACAAGAGGAAAACGCTTCTGATCGTTAAATCTTTAGAGGGCATATCTGCTCTAAACAAGTTCCTGGGGGACAGACTGCGATCACAGTCTCTGCCTTTAGAAAGTAAAAATCAGTGTGTCCACAGAAATACATTGGTTTTTTACCTGCAGAGCCCCGCAGAATGGCTCTCCACTGCACGTTTCATGTAGTGAAGTTTCAAGCATGTCAGAGGTAAGACAAATTTAAATTATGAATGTAGGGATTCATTTGTAAAATGGGCACAGTAACTCCTCTAGCTTGCAGGGAAGGTTTCTTGCAGGCTTTTCTGTATCCCAGCACCCAAGCAGAAGCCTCCTTGCCTCCAGGAGATGCAGGGCAAGGGCACGTGCCAAAGGCTCGTTATCCAAAATCACCACAAAGCAGGCTGTGTCACCTGCTTTGCTTGGATCCAGAGGAGCTGCTCCCCTGTGAACTATGTCTTAAGCTTCCCCCATCATCCAAAAACCAACCATCTTTTCCAGAGATTGAAATATTATAGCATCAGCATGCAAGTATCCCAGCTCTGACTGCTCTGGAATGCGGCATGTATCCTGCTCAGGTGAGAGACACCAGCCCAGCTCCACGCTGGGCCCACAGACGCCGTCCCTCATGCTCTCTCTCGCATGCATCCGGAGCAGTGACTGTAAATGTCTTACCATATAATGGGGGGGGGGAGGAATCAACTTTCATCCGTTACCAATGACAGATTTGCTGCAAAGTCAAGATGATGGTCATGGCAATCTATGGTGATGCCACCTAGTAGAAATGGACACGGAGACAATCGGTACCCAACCCCGCATGACTTCCACCTGGATTTTGCAGGTGCAGACACTGAGGTGTCAGCTGAGCCTGTTTGTTTAGGCCACTCCTCCAGCATAGGCTGCTTTCGTAAAAAATTGTTTTGTGTTTGTTTTTTCCTGAAATCCTCCTTCAGCCAAGAGATGCATGGCTTATGTTGGCCTTTTCAGAAGAACGGTATCTTGGAGCATGGAAATCGCCCATCACCTCCACACACCATGAAACAATAATCACAATTTATACTCCAACACCACTATTACAGGTAGTGGTGTAACAGTGCAGAACATTGTTACTTACTCAACCCAACAGCAGAAAAAACCAACGTAAAGGTCACACTGAAAATAATAATAATAAAGACACAATGCTATAACTGTTAGAAAACACTGTCTTTAATAAAGACATGTCACTGGGGAGGGAAAATCTTGCATGGGCAAATCAATTAGTTGGCCTTAACAGAAAATAAACAGAGGACATTCTCAGCACAGAACAATGCATAAAGGTTAACATAATCATGTATTCCTCCTAGCCCACCATGAATTCAGCATTTAACTTCTAAGAGTTTGTCACAAGTTAAAAAAATAAAAATAAATTATGTGAGAGAATGGTCATTTCATCTTGTGGAGGGAAGATTCCTCCAAAACACAAAACACCTCAGAGCAAATGTCAACAGAAAATAAAAAAGGTCTAGAAATGTGGTGGAAGGACCCTGTGAAAAAATAGCTCTAGAATAATGAGTACCATCAAATCGATAAGGTTCACTTCTCTTTATGGTCTTCATGCATAAACACATATAAAGTTACTAAAACATTCTGCTTTAATGGCATTTTAGTATTTCATAGGGGGTAAAAAAAAAGTCTTCATTGCTGTATCTAAATATGTAAGAGTTGAAGTGAATCTTCACAAGTCAGAGTGGATTGGAAAAATCTTTCTCTGTCACAGATTGAAGAATAAAATACAACCCCTATGTTAGCCCTTTTGGGAAGTCTTGTTTCAACCAAAAAAAATCCTCATGAGTGATGGACCAACGCACGTACATCTCTAGGCGATGATCAGGCTGATAGCAGTGAAAATGGGGCAAGAGAGGAGTGCAACTAAAAAACGCCCAGTGAAAAGCACAAGCATGGATGATTCCTTGGCGGGAAAAACAATGCATAATACAGTGGAACGGTTTTCTGCCGCAAACTAACTAAACTAAACTGCAACTATGTGTTGTACATATTAAACCGGCCCTTGCTGAAGGCTGTCTTCTCCTTGTAGGTCAATGTTCCCAGTCTGCAAATTCTGTGTATGTTCTCCGATAACCGCTGACGCACCCTCCCTGTTGTGCATCCCCCCATGTTATAGAAGTGTATCAAATTTAAGTTTAGGATAGAAAGCACAGTAAAAGCCAATCAAAAATTTACCTACACTAACAACAGGCAGCACCAAACTAGAGGCGTATGAACCATGACAGCCACAGATTTTATGGTACTTGCTCGGATTGTGCCAGCTGCTCTACCCGCTCTACAGACAACACTAAGGATGATGATGCTTTTCCAGAGGTGATGATGTGGCAGAAACTCAGGCTCAGCAGCACCACCTGACCAACTTTTACACAAACTACCACACGCCAAAAAAGTGCAGAAAACACCTTCTGCGACTGAAGCGAAGAGCAAGAGATTTCCCTCAGTCACTGTAACGCTACAAAGTTGTAAAAAGCTAAGCTTTGCAGCCAAAATATTCTTACATATTATCCTCAGCAGCAATGCCCATGCCGCAGCCAGCGGTTGCTATTTCTGGCAGAAAAGCTGATTTTCTGGTGACACTGCTGCTACACCAAAAGGGACCGAGTTTTATGATACGGAACCCTTTCTTCGGTTGCACTGTTACAAGTTGAGGCAAGTGATGTTACCCCTTCCCCAAGCCAGGGACGTCTCCTATAATTAGGAAAATCTTATGGCATTTAAACCCCTTGACAGGCAAGGGAAATCAGTGAAGTACCTTTAATCCTCACAGCAATTAATTCAGTGTGGAGCAAGCCCTGGACAGACACACATCCACCACTGAGAAGACTCAGAATGGCTACGTGCTTCCACACTGGCATAAAATGTGCAGATCCACCTCAGATTTAAACAAGTCCAGTGTGCAAATACCGGATGTGCTGGGATGCTGAGCACAAAACACATGCAACGAAAGGTTTGGATTTAGTAATTTAATCTTGTGGGGGGGGTTTGTCATAAAATAACACCTACCCTTTGGGAAAAATTTCATTCTTACAGAACATGGTCCCAACAAAAGAATGCATTCTTCCTTAGATTTACTCCTGAATAAAAACCAGCTTGGCATATTTGCTGGTTAAGACAAAAACAAATCACAACTTGCCAGATGTGAGCTATAATAATGGTGGTGGTAATGAGTTTGAGATTGGGTTTTTTTTTTCCCCCACCAAGTATGCTAGTTATGAAACAGAGACTGAAAGGACTGAAAGAGAGTTTCAGCATCTTTAGTTAAGACGACAGAATGAACTAGAAATCTGGAAAAATAACTTGTGACTAATATGCAGATTTTATCAGCTTGTGGATCGGAAGCTACAGTTTGCTGGAAGTTGTATCCTTTTTGCTAATTTTCCTCAGATGAAAGGCGCTTGTGTTCCCTCTCTAACTGAATGCTTTGCCTCCACGCCTTTCGCAGCATATGCTCAAGTTTGCAGTTACTATTGATAGAATGGGAAGGAATTACAATTCTTAAGATTTTATAAAAATTCTTTTAAAGCCTAAATTCTGTAGAATTTAAATTATAATTCAGATATTCACACTCAAACATCAGTCCTGGAACCTTCCCTTGCAAAATTCCTTGCATAGATGGAATTTTATTTAAATAAAGGCTGCAGCGGTGCATGCGTTTAGACTGTGCCTCACTGGAGCCTGCGTACATGCATGAAAGCTGGTGATGACAATAAAACAGTAGAAGTGTAAAGACTATTTTAGGCCAAATGTCCAGTGGAACACTTGAAAACTGTTAATTTGGAAGAGGATAGACACATGACTTCAGAGCAAGAAGAGAAGCAGAGGGAGCTGGCTCAGCAAGAGGGTGCGGGCTGGGACAGCAAAGCCCCACAAGTGAAGGATGCCCACACTCTACGTACGCCTTCATATCAAGCATTTCCTGCACCCACCAGCTCCACTGCCAAGGTATGGGAAGCTGAAATCATCAATCATAATCTGCAAAAGGGACAAAACTTGTATCACACACAAGATTACTGCAGCAGGTTTGGGGTTTATAACCCAGGGGTCAAACCCTTGGTTCCCTTTCCCCACTCCCCCAGTAAATAAATAAATAAATAAATAAATAAAAAGCATCTGCTAAAGTGCCAAGGCTGATGGACTCTGGAGAGCATCTCAGAGGCTCTGTAGCACCAGCAGTAGATTCGGTCCCCCGCGGCAGGGACAACCGCTGGCAGAGCATTACCCCTACCCCAGGTGTTGGGGCATCACTTGGCGTTTGGGGGAGAAAGTGCACGAGATGGGGCACATGGGCCCAGCGGATAGCACGGCTCTGTTCCTGCCATTACTCACCTCTGAGGCTATAGCCATGCCACAGGAGACGGGACGTACGGCGGGGAAAGGGCAGGTGGGGCATTACACTGCCCACCTCTGTGTTTCTTCCTTCTGCTCTGATTTGAGAATTTTGCAAGACGTTTCAATCAGAAAACGCTAACTAGGCCAAACTTAGATCACACACGTGTACCACAGTATGTAACTCTGAATAGGAAACCTGATTTCCATGTTATTAAGCGTGCAATAAACTAAGGGCACCACAAATAGGAAGTGTTTATTCCATCTAGCTATAGGAATGCCTTTGTTACGCTCAAGAACTATGAATTAGACCTGGGAAAAAAATTTCCATTTCCTAGGGTTTTTTCTAAAGCAGCATCATACTGATATAGATACAGATACACAAGCTCATGCAATCTCTTAGATGAAGTGAGTAGAGCTACGATAATATGTATGACCAGGTAAGAAACACGATGCTGTCACTCAGTTAACAACACAGAATCACAGAATCGCTAAGGTTGGAAA